>NC_133328.1:118980212-119280212 GCF_042186555.1 Aquarana catesbeiana
GTAAAAGAAAGCTGTTCTAGGAAAAGAAGTATGAACAAAGTTCCATAATTGTTTGTAAATAACATTATTATAAAATGCATTGTCGGCAAACAAATAGAACTCTCATTGAAGGTATCAATGATTGCTGTCCTTACTGGTCGATACCAATCAGTGTGGCTCAAAATTTTGGTACACATCTGTACGTATTTTTCATTGTCCATAAGGACAATGTTGCCCCCCTTATTTGAGGGCTTGATGGTTATGTTATGGTTACTGGACGAGCTTTTCAAGGCTGTCCTTTCGCGCGCAGTAAGGTTCCCTGAGTGGTTGGAAGATGGGTCCAGGGCTTTGATCTCCTGACGGGTCAATTTCAGAAAGGTAGCTATTCCATGGTTGGAACTGGGGCCAGGGTACATATCTGATTTTTTATTTAATGATGACTTAATACTTGTAGTAATGGTGTTAGTGGATGGGCCATCTACTTGTTTTAATAATGATTCCTGATCGATAGTAACAATCAAGTCTCTAGAGTCACTTTCCTCTTATAGGGAATTGAGATTTGCCACAGCTTGTCGTTCACTGAAGGTGCGACATCATTCGGATCCCGGTTTTTCTTTGTCAAACATGCTTCTTAATAGGAGCTTGCTTGTATATAAGTGTAAATCTTTTATCACTTTAAACTTATCCAACTTGTGATTGGGGCAAAAAGTTAGTCCTTTAGACAAGACTAAAGTTTCATCTGCCGTGAGGGGGTGAGATGAAAAATGAATTACGTTGAATTGTGGGGGAGAAGGATTGTGTATATTTATGGTGGTGTTTGGATCAGGGGAGCCGGGGGAGTTTATTCATACCTATATCCCGAAACACGTTGGGACTCCTGTGTACACGCACATCGTTTGGCCTCTCATCATGAGATCAACTGTGTGTCTCAGAATCTAGCTGATGTGTAACTACTCAGTCTGACTTATTTGTTTTTAGGTTGATATACGTTGTGTACCAATTCTGTTATTGCTTTGTACTCAATAAATTTTGTATATTTTTATACGCTTGTTACTCCCCTTTCTGGTTACTACCATTTGCCCCAAAAAATCCCCAGGGCACCCCCTTTTGCAATTTTCTAGATAGGTTACTGTAAGATTGTAGATGTCTGTTTCGGGGTGGACTTCTACTTTATTCTTCCTGTTTCCAGTAACCCAGAAGACATCTTGTGGTGAACTAGGGGTACTGCGGGGGGACAGAGACAGCTCTAGTTGCTTCTTTGTGTTAGCTCTGTTTATTCGTTTTTTGCTGTTTATTGGTTGGTTGAAGACTCTTTGATTTCTATGACACAGTAGTGCCTACTCCCAGGGCATAGTGAATACTGTACATGTCATAGAATCCAGGGAAGTAAATATGTGAGGATCTTTACAAAGTAAATTTACAGACTTCAAGATCATATGGATTAATAGAAGTAGGTTAGACATAATTGAAATATAATGTGGAAATTAATATATGATTTCAAATTTTGACCATAGATGTGCTTTAATTATGTCCTTGTATTCTGCTTGCAGATTTTATTACTTCTGACATAATGATCTGACACCAAATTTAGTCTTTCTGTTGTAGCGCCTGTTTACGGACCTTTAAGATTTGTGCATGTGAATTCTGGGCAGCCAGGAAAAGAAAAGCCCTTGAATTTGTATTTTTAAGGTATTTCTTTCAAGACCTTTGCCAAGAACATGATTAGGTTTACAATAATCAGTCAACAGCATCAGCAGGCACTCATCATTGTAGCAATATCAGATAATGTATTCTAGTACTTCCAAGGTTAGCATCCATTGTACCCTTTCCCAGTCCTCTTGCTGAATTCAGTCACAAATATTAACCACTTGCTTACTGGGCACTTAAACCCCCCTCCTGCCCAGACCAATTTTCAGCTTTCAGAGCTGACGCACTTTGAATGACAATTGAGCGGTCATACAACACTGTACCCAAATTAAATTTTTATCATTTTTTTCCCACAAATAGGGCTATCTTTTGGTGGTATTTAATCACAGCTGGGATTTTTATTTTTTGCTAAACAAACAAAAAAAGATGGAAAATTTTGAAAAAAAAAAATCATGTTTCATAGTTTGTTATAAAATTTTGCAAACAGGTAATTTTTCTACTTCATTGATATGCGCTGATGAGGCGGCACTGGTGGGCACTGATAGGCTGCACTGATGGGCACTGATAGGCACAGTTAAGGCGGCACTGATAGGCACAGTTAAGGCGGCACTGATAGGCACAGTTAAGGCAGCACTGATGGGGACAGATAAGGCGGTACTGATGGGCATGGATAAGGCGGCACTGATGGCCACTGATGGGCGCTGATGGGTGGCACTGATGGGTGGCACGGATAGGTGGCACTGATGGCCACTGATAGGTACCACTGATGGGGGGCACTGATGGGCGGCACTGATGGGGGGCACTGATGCACTGACTCATTGGCTGACAGCTGATTATGTGGTAAGGGGTCGGGACCGACCCCTTACTCTGATCTGTGATCAGGCGAGTCTCATAGACTCGTTGATCACCGAGCGCACCGCGCGTGCCCTGCAGGGGGCGCGCAGGCCGCTCGTGCACGGGACGACATCAATAGGCATAGTCCCGGCAATGTAGGTCCGAGCTGTTGCCGTCATTTGGCAATAGCGCGGATATGAAGAGGTTAAAAGTTGATAAAAGAACAGAAATAAAATGATGAATAATTTATCACAATTTGCAAATTTTAAAGTGGTTGTATACCCCTTTACCAAATTTTTACCTACAGGTAAGCCTATAATAAGGTAAACTGAATATCTCCCAAACCTGTATGGTTTAGGAGATATTCACCTTGCATGCAGCTGCTGACGTCAGTGGAGCATGCGCCCTGCAGGTCTGGCAGATGCTGCCAGAACTTGCTGGAATGGAAGACTCCCGCAACATCATCGCAGCTCTGGCCACTCACAGCACCGGAGCCGAAAAAACTTGAACGAACGCTGAGGGGAAAATGTCAGCTACCTCGGCGGTGACCCAGATGTGATGCTGACGCTTGGTTCTAAGGTAAGTATTTCATAATGAGCTAGTATGCGGTGCATACTAGCTCATTATGCCTTTGCCTTACAGGGTTTTTTTCTGTATTTTTTTTTTTCTGCATGTATACAACCACTTTAAAGCTTGCAGCTGTCCTCCTTACTCTGCTTACATAGGCCTGGCCCACAAATGCAAATTTCTGTAGAAAGGTCTATTATCTGGGTTTTGATGGTTTGGCAAGAAGCTTACAATTTCCTGTGCAAAGAGAAAAAAGACACATTAAAGTGTGCCCGCTTCATGCACAATAAAGTATTTGCATATTCTGAACAAGCAGTAAAATCACTTTACCTCTTGCCGACCAGCCGCCATCATTATACTGCGGCAGGTCGGCTCTCCTGCGCATACCACCATAGGTGTACGTCGGTCTGTGCAGGGAGGCTAGAGGGCGCGCGCTGCTGAAGCGTGCCAGGGGGTCCCGTGGACTCAGTGTCCGCCGGCGACCCGTGATCACAGTGTACAGAGGCAGAACGGGGAGATGCCTATGTAAACAAGGCAATTCTCCATTCTGCCTAGTGACATGTCAGAGATGTTCTGTTCCCTGTCATCGGTAACAGCGATCTCTGTCATGTCCTAGGTAGCCATCCCCCCTACAGTTTGAACACACCCAGGGAACACAGTTAACCCCTTGATCATCCCCTGGTATTAACCCCTTCCCTGCCAGTGACATTTATACAGTAATCAGTGGCTATTTTTAGCTCTGATTGCTGTATAAATGTCACTGGTTCCAAAAAAGTGTCCAATCTGTCCGCTGAAATGTCGCAGTCTCGCTAAAAATCACAGATCGCCGTCATTACTAGTAAAAAAAAAAAAATTATATTAAAAATGCCATAAATCTATTTCCTATTTTGTAGACGCTATAACTTCTGCGCAAACCAATCAATATACGCTTATTGCTATTTTTTTACCAAAAATATGTAGACGAATACTGATGAAGAAATTAGTTTTTTTTATTTTTTATTTGGGGATATTTTTTATAGCAAAAAATAAAAAATATTGTTTTTTTTTCAAACTTGTCTGTCTTTTTTATTTATAGCTCAAAAAATAAAAACCACAGTGGTGGGGGGGCGTGTCCGGATGTAGAGCGCACCAGACCTGTTGCTGAGGAGCTCCGAAAATCCTGGCTAAATCCACTGCCATCCTGTGCAAAAAAGAACATACAGAGCCTCAGAACTCTCCCCACTTAACCCGGGACATCACCTGCACTGGACCTGGGAAAAATTGTGGAGCTTGGTCGCGCTGATTAACTATACTCAGCTGCGGCCGGCTCCACACAGCAACAGCCGCCGCCATCTTGAGGCCTGTGAGGCCTCCGACGTATCCGGGCTGAAGCGCCGCAATCGGCGGAGCGTAGGGCGGCCAATCCCCCTGTCTCTACGACAGCGGTTCCTGGGGGCGACTATCCAGCGCAGAGGGCCGAGGGCCTTCTATATCCCAGCAGATTGAGGATCACTGACGGTGACACCACCCGCTTCTTTGATACCCCCGAAGCCGCTGCGGCATGGTTGGATCCCCGCTAGTGTCATATCAACAACTGGAACTTTTATGGCGCTATGATTTGCTGGACCCAGCTACATACCCCACCTTCATATAAGGATCCCCATTTTTGTCCCCTCTAGATTCCCAGCACAATTTATTTTCAGCTCCCACATTCTTCTGCATTACTGTCCTCGACATTATCCTAACTTTATACTAGGTACACTATGATGTTGAACCTAATGCTAGCATCTCCTGTCTGAGGAGCTCCAGCAGCGCCCATGCAGACTTTTTTTGTTTTTGTTTTTTTTTCGTTGTTTTTGGTTCTGTCTTTTTGACCACTGAACGGTGATCAGCCCACAGGCGCTCTGATTTTCTTGGGATCCCCCCCCCATCGATCCAGAGATCACCACTCACACCCATGTTCCCTATAGACAGAGTATGGTAACCTAGATACCTGTTCTCTGAGACTCACCAGCTACGGGAACTAACGGAGGCTTATCCCCTGATTCTGGACTGACATGTTAGTGTAGTGCACTGAACTTAGGTTGCCACTACAGTTCTAAGTTTTCTTTTGTTTAGGGGTAAGACTATCCCCAGCCTTCTCCCTCGTTTTGGAAGAGAGATGGGGCATAGTAGGAAAGGCACATCGTGCCTGGGTTTGTTTGAAACTGTTTTAAAGGTTTGTATCTTTTTTTCTTTTTTTGGTGCAAGGTTCTGGATAAGTCTAAATGTTGCTAACACATGGTGTGCTGTGTCAAGGATTTTGCTGCTCATGGTTCGCTTCTCGATTCGATCTCTCAATCATCCTGGTTGGTTCTCACCCTTTACTATAGATGGCTAATCCCCCTGCTGATTCCTTTATGGTCTTTTCCTGGAATGTCAGAGGTCTTGGATCAAAATTCAAGCGAGCTCTCCTCTTCCAGTACTTAAAATCCCACTCCCCCCAACTCATTCTCCTTCAAGAGACCCATCTTATGGGCAGCAAAATCCTGACATTGAAAAAAACGTGGATACAGAGGGCTATCCATGCCACATACTGTACATATGCAAGGGGTGTGTCGATCCTTATACACAAGAACTTCCCATGTGTGATTGAAGAGGTGTGCACGGACCCAAAGGGTAAATTTGTTATTGTTGTATTTACACTATGGTCTCACAGATATATTGTCATTAATATGTATATCCCTCCACCTTTCTCACCTGTATTGCTATATGCGGTTATGGAAAAGATTGCACCCTTCTGTCCTGGGAAAATTCTAATTATGGGGGACTTTAATGCTATCATGTCCCCGGAATTGGATAGACCTGCTCCGCCTAAGCATCATTGCGCGGATCTCCCTGTTTGGGCTCAGGCAGTAGCCCTCGAAGAGATTTGGCGGCGGAACCACCCTGCCGCCAGAGTCTACTCGTGTTTTTCAGCATCCCACAAAACTGCATCCCGTATAGACCTGGCCTTTTCTAACCCCCCACTGTTGGCAGATGTGCTGGAGACATCCTACTTACCAAGTGGTTTGTCTGATCACAGCCCATTGGTGGTGACGCTTCGCTCTCCTGCATCCCGGAGTGCTGCACTGTGGAGGCTGGGGGCTCACTGGGTCTCCCATCTGGAAATAACTGAAATTGTACCCCCCTTGCTAGCTGATTACTGGGAGCGGAACACTGGGTCCTCCTCCCCTGAAATCACTTGGGATGCATTTAAAGCATATACGAGGGGACAATATATCTCATCCATTGCCCATATTAAAAAGAAACAAATAAAAGAAACCCAACTATTACAACAATCGGTGACAAATCATACCTCTACATACAGCTCAGATCCCACACCATTTCATTTTGACTCACTCATGGCAGCCCAGAGAGAACTGAATATTCACTTGACAGAGGTCACATGACTTACAGCTCATAGGAGCAGACAAAGAACTTTTGAACAGGGTGACAAAAATGGTCGCCTTCTGGCCCTATTGGCGCAAAATGACCAACCGCTCACACTTGTCTACACGGTCAATAGAGTAGCATCAACCACATTACCACAAGCCATGGAAGTCTGTCTTCTGGGACTAATCGAAACACTTGTACCAACAATAGCAAAACGCACATTGGTCGGGTTATTACTATTCTATGCACGGAAAAACATTGCCATGCAATGGAAGGAGCCCACCCCCCCCTTCTCTGACACAATGGAAAAGTCTGGTAAATGATAACCTTCCTTTATACAAAGACACATACTTCAATAGAGGGTGCCCGATGAAATATGATAGAGTCTGGCGGACATGGTTAGATGAAGCGGAAACAGCTTGCTGAGTTTCTAAAATAACATGATGGGGGTTGTAAATAATAAAGTATTGAGGGGCTCGGTCCTGTTTGTCACGATTGGGAGGGGGGACTTG
Organism: Aquarana catesbeiana; assembly: GCF_042186555.1. NCBI lineage: Eukaryota > Metazoa > Chordata > Amphibia > Anura > Ranidae > Aquarana > Aquarana catesbeiana. Next base: position 118,987,145 of record NC_133328.1, read on the forward strand.
AGGCATCAAGGAACCTCTAAAAAGATATAAGAAGCAAGACATGGGTTTAGCTTGACATATGTTAAATACAAATTATAGTATCTCGCCATGTAACAGATATGATACCTTGTATAAGCACCATAGTTTTGTGAGTTGTGTATGTATTGTTTGTCTTGGAAAATGCAAAAAATTGAAAAAAAAAACCACAGTGGTGATCAAATACCACCAAAAGAAAGCTCTATTTATGGGAAAAAAAGGACGTCAATTTTGTCAGTTAAATCGCCGCAGTGGCGTATCGCAAAAAAGGGCCTGGTCATTAAGGGGGCAAATCCTTCCGGGCCCGAAGTAGTAAAGTGATACTAAAGTCTCATTTTTTTTTTTGAGCAGCCCAGATCCTCCACTTCTTGGTTCCCTCTTCTGTGCTCCTGGCCCCTCCCTCCTGTTGAGTGCCCCCACAGCAAGCAGCTTTCTATGGGGGCACGCAAGCCGAGCCGCAGCTCCCTGTGTCCATTCAGACATGGAGCCGTGGCCCGGCCCCGTCCCCTCATTGGCTCTCTGACATTGATTGACAGCAGCAGGAACAATAAGGAGGGAGAATCCCGGGCAGCCGACTCACATTGGTGAATCAAGATGGGCTCAAGTAAGTATTAGGGGGGCAATGGGGGGGCTGCTGCACGCAGAAGGCTTTTTATCTTAATGCATAGAATGCATTAAGATAAAAAAACCTTCTGTTTTTATAACCACTTTAAGACCCGGTTCACACTGAATGCAGCTTTGACATTGTGCTACTTCAGCGAGATTCCAAAGCCGCTGGTCAGTGCGATTTCATGTGCGGCTTGTTGACATCTATGCAACTTCATGCACCAATGTCAATGCAAGTCGCACATGAAATTGCCAAAAATAGCGTAGGAACCTTTTCAAAATCGGTTCAAGTTGGAGTCACACTGATTAGAATGTTTCCATAGGCACCATAGGGTGCGACTTGCCATGCAATTTTAAACTGTCAAATCACATGATAAGTCACACCGGTGTGAAACGGGGCTTAAACAAGTTCTTAGTCATCCCTCTATGTAAAAACATTGTAGAGAAAGTTAATTTACAAAGTTCATAAAGCAGGCTTTGCAATTGTAGTTTTTTTCTCTGGCAGCCCTCTATTGTAAACAGCCAGCAGATGTTTCTAAGCTTTTAGAAATTACTGAAACTGATTCTAGAGTTTTTATTGTGATCTTTGAGGATCTTTGAAAAAGATTAATTAGAGGTCAGAAATGGCTCTTTTACTGCTTGTTAATAATATAGTATTAGGTTAATGTTCATAGATTGATTACAGGTGCACTTTAAGTTATTATACGTCTGTCATCTAATCCATGGCCTTTTTTACATGGTAAAAGTACCACCACAGGAACAGGGGCTGTAGGGGCTCCTGCAAGGTAAAGCTGTCACACCTATTGCAGCATGGTGGAATATCATTTTCAAATCCTGCATTTGCATGTGTGGTGGCTTTGCTTTTGCATCATCACATTATCTGCCTTTACTAGAAACAGCAATTTTTCTTTAGGCCTGATGGATTAAGCCATGCTTCCTATCCATTCTTTCCACCTACAATGGATCTTAAATTCAGTAGATAAATCTCATGAAACTTTATCATTCACAGTGAGGCTTTCAGTTAAATTATAGTCATAAAAGTCTTCTCAGACCATTTGGACAGTTAGCTGTAAACACTATAATAATGGATCATCCTCTGGCTACCAGCCAAACTATTATAGAAACAAATGAAGAATACTGTCATAAGGCTGCCATTCACGCTGTCAAACAGGATTTAGAATACTAACGGCAAGAGAACAGTTGCTGAAGAAAAATGTTTTGTGGTGAATGAAAAACAAAGATGTCTTTTAGAAACACACACACTGTATGTACTCATACACAACCATCACTTTATAGAAGGAATTACTAAATATTCCAGACTGACAACACAGGCTAAAATCCCATCATCACAGCATTTGTTGCTTTGGAATGTGACTCTTTAGAAGCTGACAGCACACAACATGAAAAGACTGATGTCTTCATGTTCTAGGGATAAGGTTTGGGTTTGCTGCTATCATGGTGTAGCACAGACCCCAGACTGGTCGTGCAGTTTTGTCCCAGGTTCTATCCCCTATGAGATACACAGCATCCAGTCACAAAACAAATCCACACTCTCACAACAGGCGATGCATGTCTTTTAGTAGTTTAATGCCTGGTAAACTTGGTTAGGTTATAGGGTGAGCCTTGAGACACTCCAAAACAAGTGCAAAGTACAACAGAGGACACAGAGGTTACAACTGAACTCTTCAGAGTGAACCCCCCTTGTGACTAGTGGTAGGACATACAGCTCAGGAAGCTCCAATGCATATGCAATCCTAAGCCAGGAACTCTGCAACAGTCTTTCCAAGAGTACTGAACCCTGAAGGACTTTTCAACGGAGTTCCAACTGAGTTCCAACGAAACGGACTTGCCTACACACGATCACACCAAAGTCCGATCGTTTTGAACGTGATGACGTACGACCGGACTAGAATAAGGAAGTTCATAGCCAGTAGCCAATAGCTGCCTTTGCGTCCTTTTTTGTCCATCGGACTAGCATACAGACAAATGGATTTTTCGATTGGACTCGAGTCCGTCTGAAAGATTTGAAACATGTTCTATTTCTAAAGTCTGACAGATTTTTCGACAGAAAAGGTCCGATGAAGCCCATACACGATAAAATTGTCTGACTGATTTGTTCCGTAGGACCAGCTCGGTCGAAAAGTCCAGTCGTGTGTACACGGCATGAGCCTCCAGGCCAGATCCCCAGTGGACATCCTCCAAACTGCTCTCAGCAACTTTTGGAATATGTCACTTAGTTCTCCCTGAAGGGGGAACCTTGTTGGCCTCCTGCAAACTTCAGCTAAGTTACCCAAAGGGTGACAGCCCTCTGGGCTGGGTCTTCTCCACTAGAACAAGTACCCTGCTGTTCCAGGCCCAGCCTATTTATATACACCTCAGTCCCCTACTGGTCATTCTTCTTCCCAGGGATTGGCTAAGGCTGTATGAATATGCAGGTCCAGGGTCTGCTTCTTCCAACCCACTAAATTCTAGAACTCACTAGAAAACAGGGGGGAGTAGTTGAGCCTGAAACCAGCAGAACTCATAACAGCCAACAGCAATCAAAGTTTGCTTCACTGGCCACAGAGAAGACAAAAACTATATTTGCCATCTAACTAGGAGGGTGCTACAATGGGTTCAATGAAAATCCTGCAGGTGTGAAATTCATGGTCCCGATGAAGGTATGTTTAGATTTGCCCGGGAGAGTTTTTTGAACCATAGGGCCAATAAATGAGCATTGGGTTAAGCAAGCCCTGTTAACATAAAAGTACAGAGCAGCCATATTACGTATCAATACTTAAGGGCTGGTTCAGCCACCCCTTCACTCAGCCAGTGAATTGGGGAAATCAATGACCATGCTGCCTTTTTTCCTTTTATTTTGTGCTTAACCACTTGCCGACCAGCCGCCATCATTATACTGCGACAGGTCGGCGCAATCCCACGAACTGTCGTAGCTGTACGTCGGTCCCTCTAAGCAGGATAGCAGGCGCAGAGAAGAATACATATCAGCCTAGACTGAGGAAAAAATGTGCTTTTTTTAAAAAAAAAAAATTGGGGTTATTTATTACAGCAAAAAGTACAAAATATTGTTTTTTCTCAAAATTGTCCCTTTTTTTGTTTATAGCGCAAAAAATAAAAACCGCAGAGATGATCAAATACCATCAAAAGAAATCTCTATTTGTGGGAAAAAAAGGATGTCAATTTTGTTTGGGTACAGCATCGCATGACCACGAATTGTCAGTTAAAGCGACGCAGTGCCGTATCGCAAAAAAATGGCCTAGTCATTGAGCAGCCAATTCTTCCGGGGCTAAAGTGGTTAAATGAAGGTAAGCTTTTCAGCTTCTGTCTTCTTCAAAAAAAGGTCTTTGCTTCAGGAGTTGGTATTTTGGAGTTCTTATTTATTTTGGGTATATTATTTTTATTTTATGTTGATAGAGCTTTTGTTGGCCAATTTTATACTACTGTATTATTTATGGTCTCTAAATCCTTGTAGTAAAAACACCTGCTTGTACTTTTTGCTTTTAGTATATTTTGTCCTATTATCCCTGATTAAAACTGTCCTGCTAATGGTTAATTTTACACTGTTGTATCCTCTGCAGTATGCTGTTGCTGAGACTGTTTGTGAAAATTGTACTATTCCATAACACCTGCATGTACAGTTTTAAGGCATCCCTCAAGCATGTGATATGTATTATCTTAATCGTGCCCTCGAAAAGGTATGAAAAGGCCCTCTCCCCACTGCAGGGCATTTTTTTTTAAATTTTGCATTGTATTGCTACATGTTCCCCAATGGTAGCACCCAGGTTCTCGTCTTTTTTGACAGTGGTTTGCTTATTAGCTCTAGCTAACCTAATGGTGGCTTCAGTATTTCCCCTGAAGGCTACTTATGTAAATGTAATAGCCAAGTGCAACCTCATGGATGGATATCAGCTTGACAAGAGGAGCAGCAATGGACAAGAGGAGCAGCTGCTGTGAAAAGGGAATGAATAAGAAGACTTAGGCTGGCCATACAGGAGTAATTTTTATTATTCAACCAGAGGGTTGAATGGAAGAAAATTATTTCCCCACTCGATGTGAATGGTGGAATGCCTTTCGCTAAGTCTTTGTATTCTGACAGGGGGGAGACTAAATGATCAGCATCACTAGCTATAGCCAGCGGCACTGATCGAGGAAAATATTTTGCAACAGGTTGGCTGTACACAATCGGCACTATTTAAACTTTATGAAGCATCAGCAAAATACAAGACACAGAACTGTGTTCCAGCAGTGGTATGGGGATTTTCTGTTTCATTTCTAGAACAAAATGGATACAGGCTGAGCATTGCTTAGCCAATTACAGGAAACCTTGTATTTTAATAATGATTACAAGGCATCCTCTGACGGGCTGAGGTGAAGCGGTGCACAGATGACATCACAATCTCTAACTCAGCCAATCAGACAAATCCTTGTATTCATTCCTAAAAATACAGATCATCTGTGAATGGCTGAGCAGCACTCAGCCCAACTCAATTTTGTTCTGGGAAAGGGACAGGAAACCTCTGTACCACCGCCAAGACACAGTGCTGCATACTGTATGTAGATGATGCTACATACCATTTATGCAATGCTGAGAACAGCCACATGTATCAATGAAGGAAATAGTTTGTTTGGGCCAGCTTGGCACCAAAAGAACCATTTGAAGTGAAATGAAACATGGAGTTAGGCTCTAATTCCATGTCTCTGTTTCCTGACTATGTTAACAATAGATTACTAAAGAACAGGCCAGTACTACTGATTTTTACATGGAAGTCTAAGAGATACAGTCAGGTCCATAAATATTGGAACATCAACGCAATTCTAATCTTTTTGGCTCTATACACCACCACAATGGATTTGAAATGAAACGAACAAGATGTGCTTTGACTGCAGACTTACAGCTTTAATTTGAGGGTGTTTACATCCAAATCAGGTGAACGGTGTAGGAATTACAATAGTTTGTATATGTGCCTCTCACTTTTTAAGGGACCAAAAGTAATGGAACAGATTAACAATCATCCATCAAACTTTCACTTTTTAATACTTGGTTGCAAACCCTTTGCAGTCAATTACAGCCTGAAGTCTGGAACACATAGACATCACCAGACGTTGGGTTTCATCCCTGGTGATGCTCTGCCAGGCCTCTACTGCAACTCTCTTCAGTTCCTGCTTGTTCTTGGGGCATTTTCCCTTCAGTTTTGTCTTCAGCAAGTGAAATGCATGCTCAGTCGGATTTAGGTCAGGTGATTGACTTGGCCATTGCATAACATTCCACTTCTTTCCCTTAAAAAACTCTTTGGTTGCTTTCGCAGTATGCTTCGGATTATTGTCCATCTGCACTGTGAAGCGCCATCTAATGAGTTCTGAAGCATTTTGCTGAATATGGGCAGATCATATTGCCCAAAACACTTCAGAATTCATCCTGCTGCTTTTGTCAGCAGTCACATCATCAATAAATACAAGAGAACCAGTTCCACTGGCAGCCATATATGCCCACGCCATGACACTACCACCACCATGCTTCACTGATGAGGTGGTATGCTTTGGATCATAAGCAGTTCCTTTCCTTCTCCATACTCTTCTCTTCCCATCACTCTGGTACAAGTTGATGTTGGTCTCATCTGTCCATAGGATGTTGTTCCAGAACTGTGAAGGCTTTTTTAGATGTTGTTTGGCAAACTCTAATCTGGCCTTCCTGTTTTCGATACTCACCAATGGCTTACATCTTGTGGTGAACCCTCTGTATTCACTCTGGTGAAGTCTTCTCTTGATTGAAAACATATGAGAGAACAGATATGGGACTTTGAATGAGGCACAAGGGGGCAAAAAATGTAAGATTGGATAAAAATGCGATTTATTCTTGAATTGATACAAAATTTCATGTTATTACATACATATTTAGGCACGTGGCTCTATACATGCTGGCACATGGCTCTACAATGATAATTAAAATCATCCAAGAAATATAATTCAACATGGGTTACAAAAGCAAACATAACATGCAATAAGTAGGAACGTTCATACGCTTATGATGGATCATTGTGTATACAAAACGGTGAATCTGAGCTCTACGTCGTTTCGGGGCCTTATAGCCCCTCATCAGGAGCAATAACCGTTGTACCATCTATAGATTTAGGGAGATAGCAGTATTAAATGATGATAAAAAACAGCGCCTCCTTTCTCCTTCTTTTTCCCTTTCTCTCCCCCACTTCACTTCACACTTCACATTCTTGCCTATATCACACATTATTGGATATTCACACAGCATTCCCCACACTTGTTTTTTATAGGTTGAGAATTGTTTACCTCCCTTCTTCCTCACGAGGCCATATAACCTCGCCCATCCTATCCCCATTCCCCACACCCACCCAGTCTGGGGGGCCACCTGTGTGGGCGGCGCCGCCGAGTTACACCCCCTCAGCTTTGGACCCTGGCATACGGGCTGGCTGGGCATGTGGGGCCGTGCCACCTCCGCGCATGCGTGTTGTGAGTCCATGTCTCTGGTGAGAAAATTGTACTTAGTTTTGTTCCATTACTACCCATTTGTTTTTTATCATCATTTAATACTGCTATCTCCCTAAATCTATAGATGGTACAACGGTTATTGCTCCTGATGAGGGGCTATAAGACCCCGAAACGACGTAGAGCTCAGATCCACCGTTTTGTATACACAATGATCCATCATAAGCGTATAAACGTTCCTACTTATTGCATGTTATGTTTGCTTTTGTAACCCATGTTGAATTATATTTCTTGGATGATTTTAATTATCATTGTAGAGCCATGTGCCAGCATGTATAGAGCCACGTGCCTAAATATGTATGTAATAACATGAAATTTTGTATCAATTCAAGAATAAATCGCATTTTTATCCAATCTTACATTTTTTGCCCCCTTGTGCCTCATTCAAAGTCCCATATCTGTTCTCTCATATTTTTTCATTCAATCGGGATGGAGGAGGGGTATTGGGCGGCCCCATTGTCCTCACGCAAAGTCCCAAGCATTACTTATCTTCTCTTGATTGTCGACTTTGACACACATACACCTACCTCCTGGAGAGTGTTCTTGATCTGGCCAACTGTTGTGAAGGGTGTTTTCTTCACCAGGGAAAGAATTCTTCGGTCATCCACCACAGCTGTTTCTGTGGTCTTCCGGGTCTTTTGGTGTTGCTGAGCTCACCAGTGCGGTCTTTCTTTTTAAGGATGTTCCAAACTGTTGATTTGGCCACACCTAATGTTTTTGCGGTCTCTCTGATGGGTTTGTTTTGTTTTTTCAGCCTAATGATGGCTTGCTTCACTGATAGTGACAGCTCTTTGGATCTCATATTGAGAGTTGACAGCAACAGATTCCAAATGCAAATAGCACACTTAAAATTAACTCTGGACCTTTTATCTGCTCCTTGTAAATGGGATAATGAGGGAATAACACACACCTGGCCATGGAACAGCTGAGCAGCCAATTGTCCCATTACTTTTGGTCCCTTAAAAAGTGGGAGGCACATATACAAATTGTTGTAATTCCTACACCGTTCACCTGATTTGGATGTAAATACCCTCAAATTAAAGCTGAAAGTCTGCAGTTTAAGCACATCTTGTTCATTTCATTTCAAATCCATTGTGGTGGTGTATAGAGCCAAAAAGATTATAATTGTTTCGATGTCCCAATATTTATGGACCTGACTGTAGATAGGATGTGCAAAAATTTAATTCAGACAGGGATAGGAAGGAACCAATGAATTGTTGTAAGGTGGAAGAGAAATTGAAGTGAAGTCCTTAGTAGAAGAGTTTTGTGGTATCCGTGTGAGTCCTCTAACTCTGCATTTGGGCTCCAACATACACAAACACACTGGCCAATGGGAGGGGGTTGGACCGAGGCTATGGAACTCTGATTCTTGTTTCACCTTTAGTTAAGACCAATCTTAGTGTAGCACTACCTACCCCCGCCGGAGCTGCTGGTAACCGGCTTTCCTGCTCCTGCACAGCCAGGCAACATGCATTCTCTGCTTGCATCCAAACACAAGAAGGCTTTGTTTTTATGTTTTATCAGGGGGAACAACTTGGATGGGTGAACGAATTTATGGGATGCCCAACTTGAATTAAGAACAACAACAGGGACAACATCCTTCCTCTGTACAAAAGATCCTGGACTGCTTTCCTTCCTGTATATATACACAGTCCTTAGTGGATTTAGTAGCAAAAGTCCATTACAGACTAGGAGCTCTCAACCCCTTTTGGAAATAGCACAAAAACATGAGACAAACTGCATGCAGGAGTGTATCCTCTCCTTGTGTAGATCTGCTCCCAGCTACACGGCTTGGTGGCACTACCAGCCCTCCTGGCTGCTTTAAAGATCTTCAAGGGCAGGGTAATAAAAGGGTTAAGAACAGTGCTGTCCTTTTAGAAAGCTTTTTACATATGGCAGTCTCTGGGTGTGTACTCACACCGTCCTCCTTGGTCCCTCTGCTTTTCAGGCAAGATGCCATGTCAAACCATTCTGCTGAATGGATCCTTCTGAGCCAGCCCTAGCCCAGCCTGGAGCCAGGGTTTCCCCTAGACCTAGGAGACCCCTCCTAGGCCACCAACAGTCTCCTCAGCACTCCATCTTCCACCCAACTCCCCTGCTGGCATCACTTATTCATACTGAAGGGCTGGCTCAGGCACCCGCCCAGTGGAGGATTGGCCTGGCAGATTGGTCCTTAGGGATTGACCATGACCCAGAATCCAGACTCACACCATGAGTCAATAAATTTGCCTGTACTTAACTACTAGCACACTAGAGGGTGCTACATTAGTATAGGGCTTAATGGCAAAGATATTGATCAACCGTTATTTTCAGTTACAAATTTCTTTGCAACTGTTCTAGTATATTTGTATGTCCATTTTTTTGTTTATTGTTTACTGTTGCAACAAAAAATATTCACCCTTCAGCCTTGATGTGTCGGAGAGTGTAATGCTGCCTAGAGAGTCGTCAGCTCTGGAAACAGGTGATCCAAGAAACAGCGGCTCCTTCAAGGGTACTGCGTCATATATATTTTATGTATACCAAGGTCTCTTTGTCTCTTTATTATTCATGTTATATTTTTTGTACTTTTGACAAGGACAGAGTTAAAGGTCAAGAAACATCCTGTGAAGGAATTCTCTGCAGTTGCTTCAGAACCATCTTCAGAAAAGTTTTAAATAGACTGCCCAAAACAGTGATAAATTACAAGTAAATTGACACTTCCTTTCTTAAGTGAAAACATCTACAAGAAGCCTTTTAACAAGCAGACATGTACATGTAAGTATGTAGGAAAGAAAAATCTCAAATTCAGGGTTAAAAAATTACTTTAAATATATCTGTACAAACATTCACATTGCACTTGGCGTAATCCTCCTACCATTTGCTCTAAAAATAACGCTGTCCTCATTTTCAAAGAAGAGAAAGTTTTGCTGCAAGTCTGGACTTTGCATGCATGTAATCTCATGTCTGTTTGTATATCTAGTTGGAAATCACACCACAGTGTCCCTGGTTATAAACATCTCCTACTGTGGTCAGTATAGGAAAAGTAGATATATTCCGCTTGTTACTGATTTTTCCTGTTGTTATAAATGTTCATGTTTTGTATTTGCTAAAGCACCAGTTAAAAAAAAAAAAATAAGTTTTTATACTTTTTTTACACTTTGTATTTACACAGTGTTTGCACTTTTTATGGTTACACTCTTTAATAGTGGATACCAGTTAAAGTGGTTTAGCCTTATTGAGGTCTAAGTTAGCCGTATTTAAGGCTAATATTCATTTTTTAGTCTAACGTATTCTTTGGCCTGAGTATTGGTTTGTGCATTGTCTTTATCTTGCCGTGCCATAATAAATGTACGGTATTTGATTTACCAGCAAGCTGCTTGTAGCCTATTTTCTGTGTACTAGTATAGTGTGGTAGTATACTAACATTTAAAGTGAAAGAAAAGGCCTATATCTAAATACACCCCACACACACACACACACACACACACAATCATTAATGTAACCAAAAGCCAGCCATATGCTCCAAAATGCAAACATCAATGTTTTTCTACTTTTTTCATGCTGTTCATTGCCTGTCACATGATCCTATTCCCCCTTCATTCTGATTACAGTGAGGGCGTGACGTGCTCTGCAGCTCTAAGGCTGGAGTTTTCTCATGAATGAGGATACTTGAACATGCTCAATCACAAAAAAGCAAGTGATGTCACAGATGGGGCAGGGCTAGGCGGGGCTGATTGGATTGACAACGGTATCTGGAAGTGCCTTTGATCAGTCACATTCGGATGCACAGGCACACCGTTGTTGGTAAAGAAGGGAAGGGTTGCTCAATGTCTGAATTAGACTGTTTTTTCTAATCAAACATTTAGCAATCCCAAAAGTGTTTAAAGTGTTACTAAACCCACAACAGTAAAATCAGTCTGTATATGCAGTAAAGCATGCTTTTTATATTAACTGTGGAACCTAAGGGGTTAATCCTGTGCATTGTGTAAAAAAGGTTGTTTGATCCTGTATTCGCTAATCATCCCCTTCTTCCACAGTCCCCAATCCATCTCCTGATAGTACAGAGCCTTGGGGACACTCTGCACATGCTCAGTTTGGTGTGTATTGCTAGAGAGGTTTTTTTTTATTTTTTGGGGGGAGGGAGCTTGTGATTAGCAGAGGGCCAATCAGCACTGTCAAGACAGAAGGTCAGGGGTCCTGCAGGCTCATAGGACAGTCAGAAGCTTTAACCCAACACTGCTAGAAGTCCCAAGACTGCTATATACTGTTAATGAGAAAAGGTAATTATCAGTTTATATTTACTAAAATTATTGCATTTCCATGTTCTGTGTACTGTGGGAGACCAGGTATAGTAAATGCAGGGTCCTGGGTTTGGTAACACTTTAATATAGAAGTTTATTAAATTTTTCAAATAAATAAAGGGTAAATTTTTTTTTTTTATATTAACTGGAATTCCACTTTTAGTCATACAGATATGTGCAGCCTTCAAATTATATATAGCCAGGTGTGTCAGAGGGATCACAGCAGTTTACAGTTTCATAGAACAGAGAACACATCATACCAAGTGTCTCCTGTGAGGGTAAGTGCCAGGGCCGTCTTTAACGCAGGGCAAACAGGTCAGCTGCCCTGGGCCCAATCTTTGTTGGGGGCCCCAAAGCAGTTGCTGCTTAACTCCGCGCTGCCTGCAAATTGGGACGGCGATGATGGCATTGCAGAGCACACACTGCATGGAGGACATGGGAGGCAGTGCTGTATTTCATAGCCAGCCAGCAGGGAGGGGGCGGGGTGGGGATGGGAGCTCCACTGATGCGTTGATCCCATGCAGCTTGTATGTTTGGGAGAGAGTGGCTGCAGTAAAAGTAGAAATCGGTGTGGGAGCCCCACCCTGGACCTCTGTATGCCCCAGCCAGTAGAGAGGGGACGGGGCTGGGAGCTACACGGACGCTCTGACCCCACCCCATACAGCCTGTATGCTTGGGAGGGAGCGGCTGTAGAGAGAGCAGAGATTGCAGTGGGAGCCCCACCCCCGGACCTCTGAAAGTGTATAGTGAGTCCGGCTGGCCAGGTATGTCCTTACCCCCCCATAGAATGCCTGACTGCTCTCCTGAAACTCTGAGCTGTGTTATTTAATTGTAAAGCTGTGCATTGCTGAAAATTCTCTGACCATGTCCTGTAGCATGTCCGCAGTCTCTTACCATCCCCTGTAGCATGTCCGCAGTCTCTGATCATCTCCTGTAGCATGTCCGCAGTCTCTGACCACCTCCTGTAGCATGTCTGCAGTCTCTGCTCATCTCCTGCAGCATGTCCACAGTCTCTGACCATCTCCTGTAGCATGTCCACAGTCTCTGGCCATCTCCTGTACCATGTCCACAGTCTCTGACCATCTCCTGTATCATGTCTGCAGTCTCTGCTCATCTCCTGTAATATGTCTGCAGTCTCTGACCATCTCCTGTAATGGTCCACTGTCTCTGACCATCTCCTATAGCATGTCTGCTGTCTCTTATCACCTCCTGTAATATGTCTGCAGTCTCAGGTCATCTCCTGTAATATGACTGCAGTCTCTTGTCATCTCCTGCAGTATGTCCACAGTCTCTGACAGTCTCCTGTAATATGTCTGCAGTCTCTGGTCATCTCCTGTAGTAAGTCCACAGTCTCTGGTCATCTCCTGTAATATTGTCCGCAGTCTCTGGTCATTTCCTGTAATATTGCCCGCAGTCTCTGGTTATCTCCTGCAGTATGTTTGCAGTCTCTGACAGTCTCCTGAAGTATGTCCACAGTCTCTGGTCATCTCCTGCAGTATGTCCACAGTTTCTGACAGCCTCCTGTAATATGTCTGCAGTCTCTGGTCATCTCCTGTAGTATGTCCGCAGTCTTTGGTCATCTCCTGTAATATTGTCTGCAGTCTCTGGTCATCTCCTGTAATATTGTCTGCAGTCTCTGGTTATCTCCTGTAATATTGTCCGCAGTCTCTGGTCATCTCCTGCATTATGTCCGCAGTCTCTGACAGTCTCCTGCAGTATGTCCACATTCTCTGACAGCTTCCTGTAGTATGTCCGCAGTCTCTGGTCACCTCCTGCATTATGTCTGCAGTCTTTGACCCTCTCCTGTAGTATGTCTGCAGTCTCTGACCCTCTCCTGTAGTATATTTGCAGTCTCTGACCCATAGGTGTGCGCACAGGGTGTGCCGGGTGTGCCCAGACACACCCTAATCCCCCCATGTGCATTAGTGTTATTGTTCTGTGTAGCAACAGGAACATGGGAAAGATCTCCCTCTTACCGGCTCTGCCTAAAGAGAAGTGTTTATCCCATTCTCTTTCACTGTGCCAGCAGGGAGATCAATGTGCCAGAGTCATATATATGTAGATACATACAAATGCATGTGTGTTTGAGCTTAAGGGTGCACACCCTAATGCATTAGGCTGCGTACACCTATGCTCTGACCCTCACCTCTAGTATGTCTGCAATCTCTGACCCTCTCCTGTAGTATGTCTGCAATCTCTGTCCCTCTCCTGTAGTATGTGTATTAATGTGCCGCTTTACTTTTTCAATTATTTGGGATTGCTTCACTGCTCGGTGAGTGGTAATGATGTGCAGTAACCTGTAGCGATCTAGTGATCTGTTGTAACCTGTAGTGATCTAGTGATCTGCTATAATATCTTGCAACCAATCGGCAAGCAGAAATTATGTGTTGCAACCAGTCAGTGAGTGGTAATAATAAGTTGTAAACTCTAGCAACCAATTGCAATTTCTGTGTGATCTGCTGTAGTAAACTGATTTTGACTCTACCTGCTATTTTTTTTTATGTCTCAGAATGGAGGGAGGCCCAACAAAATGTTTGCCCAGGGTCCAATCAATATTAAAGACGACCCTGGTAAGTGCTACAGAACATTTCCCCTCTATTATTTTTCTGGGGACAACCCAAAATGTCGCTTTCAATGATAAGGATAAACAGGACAAGTAGAGAGAACGAATCTCCTTAAAGGAGAAGTCCAGCCTGAGCTGGTTTGGCTGGGCTTCTCCTATGGGTCACAGGAGTGCAATTTGTTTTGCACTCCTGTGACAAATTTTCAGCAGACAGGGTTCTGAAGTCCACTCTCTGCTGACGTCAATGGAATCAGTCCAGGCACCTCGTCATCATGACAATAAAGTCTGGATCCGCCAGGTGCCTGGACTGATGCCTGTCTTAGCCTCTCAGCAAGCCGCTGAGAGCCTGAGACAGCCACTCCCTGCCCCTCCACAGCTCAGCGATCCAATGAGCATGGAGGAGCAGAGAGGAGACTTGCTTACTGACAGACAGCAGCTCTCCACTCGGGGAGCTCAGAGAACTGAGCCATCGGTGGTGTTCAATGGCTCGGTTCTCAGTGCAGAGATGCTTCATATTCCTCATATGTGCCTGCTGTACCATGTACTTGTACGAGAAAGTATCCTGTTCTCATTGTATTGCTTCCTTTATGTGAAATCCCTGGCGTTCCTGCCAGTCCCCTTGTTTTCCTATTAAAAGCTGACCACACTAAGCAGGAGCGCACACCATGGTCAGTTCTCTAGCATTGCTCGGACCTCAGTGTACTCTCCTCCAATGATCAGACTTGTCCTGACACGCCTCCACTGCACAGCCATTTACTGGCAAGCTCAGTGTGCCGCTGCTCCCCCCCCCCCCCCATCTCTTATGCAGCTGGGGACAGAGGGAATGTGATCATTTATAAAATATGGAAAAAAGTATTTATAATGTTTTTTTATATTGATACAAAAATGTTTTGCCTTTCATTTCTATTTTTAACTGACTGAGTTACTTATGGGATTATGGGTAAACCTTATACCCATGTTTTTTCCTTGTAGTTAAGAGGGCTGGGCTGGAAAAGAGAATGTGTATTTTAGCTTACCTGTAGGTAAAATGAATATCTCCTAAACGTACATTTTTTAGGAGATATTCAGTCTACATGAAGCCGCTGCCCTCAGTGGCTCATGCACTCTGAAGGTTCGGCAGATCCCCTGATGCAGTCACATGATACGTGACGATACGCGTCAGGATTGGCGGCAGATAAACCGGAAGTGACATAGTAGTACGAGCTCGCTGCTCGTGGATTATATGCTTTGCTGTATTGCTTTAAATATGAGTACCAACACGCTTCTTTTAATAAAACACCACTTAGCAAACTATATTACACTATTGAAGCCCCTTTTGTTTGTATACTACTACCACGGAGGAGACTAGGTGGACATTCCAGAATTACATCTAAGGAGGTATCGCCATACATCCAGTCCCTAGGACACCTCTCATCATTGAAAGATCCCTAAATGCAGTGGCGTAGCGTGGGTTGTCAGCACCCGGGGCAAGGCAAGTAATTTGCGCCCCCCCCCTAACCTGCGGACTTTTATCACTCCCCAAGTCCCTTCAAATACAATAGTACTGACCTACCTGATTCCTATACTGACCATTACACACTACACTGACCACTATACTATACTGTCCACTACACTAAGAACTACACTGACCACTACACTGACCACTACACTATGCTGTCCACTACACTAAGAACTACACTGACCACTATACTGTCCACTACACTGAGAACTACACTGTCCACTACACTATACAATACTGACCACTATACTACACTGACCACTATACTGTCCACTACACTGAGAACTACACTGACCACTACACTAACCACTACACTGAGAACTACACTACATTGACCACTATACTGTCTACTACACTACACTGACCACAATACTACACTGACCACAATACTACACTGACCACTATACTACACTGTCCACTATACTACACTGTCCACTATACTACACTGTCCACTATACTACACTGTACTGACCCTTATACTACACTGTCCACTACACTATACTGACCACAATACTACACTGACCACTACACTGTACTGACCACTACACTGTACTGACCACTACACTAAGAACTAGACTGACCACTATACTGTCCACTACACTAACCACTATACTGACCACTACACTGAGAACTACACTGTCCACTACACTATACTACACTGACCACTATACTACACTGACCACTATACTGTCCACTACACTACACTGACCACTATACTGACCACTACACTGAGAACTACACTAACCACTATACTGTCCACTATACTATACTGACCACTACACTGAGAACTACACTACATTGACCACTATACTGTCTACTACACTACACTGACCACTATACTACACTGTCCACTATACTACACTGTCCACTACACTGTACTGACCACTACACTACACTGTCCACTACACTGTCCACTACACTATACTGACCACAATACTACACTGACCACTACACTGTACTGACCACTACACTGTACTGACCACTACACTGTACTGACCACTACACTACACTGACCACAATACTACACCGACCACAATACTACACTGTCCACTACACTGTACTGACCACTATACTACACTGACCACAATACTACACTGACCACAATACTACACTGTCCACAATACTACACTGTCCACTACACTGTACTGACCACTACACTACACTGTCCACTACACTATACTGACCACAATACTACACTGACCACAATACTACACTGTCCACTACACTACACTGTCCACTACACTATACTGACCACAATACTACACTGACCACTACACTGTACTGACCACTACACTGACCACAATACTACACTGTCCACTACACTGTACTGACCACTACACTACACTGTCCACTACACTACACTGTCCACTACACTGACCACTACACTGACCACTACACTATACTGACCACTACACTACACTGTCCACTACACTATACTGACCACAATACTACACTGTCCACTGCACTGTACTGACCACTACACTACACTGTCCACTACACTACACTGACCACTACACTACACTGACCACTACACTACACTGACCACTACACTACACTGACCACTACACTACACTGACCACTACACTACACTGTCCACTACACTACACTGACCACTATACTATACTGTCCACTACACTATACTGTCCACTACACTACACTGACCACACTACTACACTGTCCACTACACTATACTGTCCACTACACTATACTGTCCACTACACTATACTGTCCACTACACTACACTGACCACAATACTACACTGACCACTACACTGTACTGACCACAATACTACACTGTCCACACCACTATACTGACCACTACACTATACTACACTGTCCACTACACTATACTGTCCTGCCTAGTCTTCCTATACTGACACTACATATACGGCGCCTGTCTCTTCTCTCCCCCCCCCCCCCGTTTATCTATTTCTTACCTTATTGTGTTGCATCGGTCTGGAGGATGAGAAGACATCTGCCCCGGCGCTCACACTCTCGTCTCCCCTGCGCTCCGGCCGCCATATTCATTTTTCCCGGCGCACTGTGATTGGGCGAATGGGGGTCATGTGCGGAGGCGGGACTTCAGGAGCGACTGTGATCGCGGATAGGCCAGCCCCACGCCGCACATGACCCCCATACGCCCAATCACAGGGCGCAAAACACTAGACATGGCGGCGGAGCGCGGGGGACACAGGAAAAGAAATTAGGAGGAGGCAGCCAGTAGTGACACTACTGGCACGAAATTGCGCCCCCCTAAATTTCGCGCCCGGGGCCACGGCACCCCCCGCACCCCCCACGCTACGCCACTGCCTAAATGTAAGAGGAGACACCGGAATACCCCATGAAAGATATTCATCCAATGCTGTTACATTATAGCAGTAAGGTGAGAGGCCTGTGAGCACTGAGGTGTCACATATATTATAAGAAGAGACACCCATTACCATTTATTTCAATATTTGAATGTGCAAGAAATAGAGCACCTTCCCCTTCATTGCACTTTTGATATAAATTGTTATACTGTTGCATCATTTTGCATTAATACTAGAAGACAGGTTTATTTTATTTTTTATTTATCTTTTTAGTGGTTTACTACTGCTTTAAGGGTCTGCTCTATTTTGCCTTATGTAAAGCTGTTCATATATACACATTAGTAGATTTATGAATAAACATTCGTACGAAAATTCTCAGTACAATTGATGACTTAAAGTGGTTGTAAACTCTGTTACACCACTTTTACCACTTCCTTGAATATCTCCTAAACTTGCACAGTTTAGGAGATAATCAGTATATGTGCTGCTGCCGATGTCATCGGCGCATGCGCAGTGAAGAAACGGGCTGCTGGTGCAGTTTCTTCAGTAGCTGTGCCATAACCGGCGGCTCCTGCGAGCATGCTTGAGAGTGACATCATGTGATTGGCCGCGAACCCAAGAGTAACTCCGGTGGAAAATGTCCGTGCTGTACTCGGAGTGCCAACGCCGATCCTGGGCATCCTTCTAAGGTAAGTATTTCATAATGAGCTAGTATGCAATGCATACTAGCTCATTATGCCTCTGTCTTGCAGGGTTTGTTTTTCTTTTTGTTTTGTTTACAAGCTCTTTAACAAATGTTGTTTGAAAGTACTGCAAAATGTAGTTCGCTTTTAACATTCGATTTTGAAATAGACTTTCCTGTGGCAGCCAGTATGTCTTCAGGGGAGAAGAGGGAGCGTGACAAGGTGAGCCATTGAAGCCTATGGGTGACATCACTGCTCCAGGCTTTACTAGCCCCTGTGGAAGTTTCCTCCTCTCTGCTGTCACTGCTGGCTGACACAGGGGAGATCATGAGACTGGACCAGAGTGGCCTGAAAATAGGTATGTATACACACTCTCTGGCCACTTTATTAGGTATGCCTTGCTAGTATCGGATTGGACGCCTTTTGCCTTCAGAACTGCTTTAATTCCTCATGGCATAGATTCAACATGTCGTTGGAAACATTCCTCAGAGATTTTTGTCCATTTTGACATGATAGCATAGCAGTTGTTGTGGATTTGTTGGCTGCACTTCTGTCTCCATCACCTCCGGTCACCATCCCTCCATTACCTCCTGTCTCCATACCTCCATCACTTCCTGCCTCTAGCTCTCCATCACCTCCTGTCTCCATAACCTCCTGTCCTCATCCTTCTATCAACTCCTGTATTTACCCCTCCAGCACCTTCTGTCTCCATCACCTCCTGTCTTCATCCCTCCATCACCTCCTGTCTCCATCACCTCCTTTCTCCATCCCTCCATAACTTCCTGTCTCCATCTCTCCATCACCACCTGTCTCTACCCCTCCATCACCTCTGGTCTTCATCCCTCCATCACCCACTGTCTCCATTACACCCTGTCTCCATCCCTCTCTCATTTCCTGTCTCCATCTCTCCATCACCTCCTGCCTCCATCCCTCCATCCGCTCCTGTCTCCATCACACCATCCCTCCATCCGCTCCTGTCTCCATCACACATCCCTCCATCACTTCCTGTCTCCATCACACCATCCCTCCATCACTTCCTGTCTCCATTACACCATCCCTCCCTCACCTTCTGTCTCCATCACATCATTCCTCCATCACCTTCTGCCTCCATCCCTCCATCACTTCCTGTCTCCATCTCTCCATTACCTCCTGTCTTCATACCTCCATCACTTCCTATCACACCTCCATCTCCTCCTGTCTCCATCCCTTCATCATCTTCTGTCTCCATCCCTCCATCACCTCCTGCCTCCATCTCTCCATCACCTCCTGTCTCCATACCTCCGTCACTTCCTGTCTCCATCCCTCCATCACTTCCTGTCTCTATCTCTCCATCACCTCCTGTCTCCATCCCTCCATCACCTCCTGTATTCATCCCTGCATCTCTCCATTAAACTGTCCATCCAACCATTCCTCTGTTGTAGGTCCCTTCTACCTCTTCATCACCATCACTTTCATCCCTTATACTGTATCCCTCCCTCCATCTTTCCATAACTCCATCAAACTACCTGGGGTAGGGGGAGTTAATATGTTTATTTATACAAATTAAATATTTGTGATACAGTGTTTATACCAATGTAGTATGGTCTAGACTTCTCATTTAAGGGCACAGCTGTTTAGGCAAGAGGTTAGAGTTCATATATCCTGTCCTTGTTCTACTTTGGTCCAGTCAAACTATAAGGTGGGGCTTCAGAAACTGGAACAATATATAGCAATATTTCTAATGTTATATGGGTGACACAAGGAGCAAATTTTGCAAATCCATAAAGGTGATTGCAAGTACGACTGCATGTACATGTGGGAAGCATCATCTGATATCAAGGTAAGGAAGTCTGAGAACGCAGGCTTGCCTTGCTTGTGTGCCTGTCCTGGGCTGGTCCATCCATACTGTGGATGCCTGGGCAGCTGGGTGAGCTGGTCCGTAACTCTGTCACCGTGGAATATGGATGGTCCGGACACACCACCCGACCACCATGAGGGCTCCGGCCGCTCAGCTCCTAGTGTTAAGGACCGGGTTTCTTTCTGAGATTTGTTGTTTACAAGTTAAAAACAGTTTTCTTTGCAAGAAAATTACTTAGAGCCCCCAAATATTATACTTTTTTCTAACACCCTAGAGAATAAAATGGCGGTTGTTGCAATACTTTCTGTCACACCGTATTTGCACAGCGGTCTTACAAGCGCACTTTTTTTGGAAAAAATACACTTTTTTTAATTAAAAAATAAGACAACAGTAAAGTTAGCCCAACATGTCATGCTTCAAAATTGTGCCCGCTCGTAGAATGGCGACAAACTTTTACCCTTTAAAATCTCCATAGGCGATGTTTAAAAAATTCTACAGGTTGCATGTTTTGAGTTACAGAGGAGGTCTAGGGCTAGAATTATTGCTCTCGCTCTACCGATCGTGGCGATACCTCACATGTGTGGTTTGAACACCGTTTTCATATGCAGGCGCTACTCACGTATGTGTTCACTTCTGCACGCGAGCTTGGCGAGACGGGGCAAGTTTAAAAAATGTTTATTTTTTTCTTATTTATTTTACCTTTTATTTTATTTTTTTACACTGTTCTTAAAAAAAAATTGTCACTTTTATTCTTATTACAAAGAATGTAAACATCCTTTGTAATAGAAAAAAGCATGACAGGACCTCTTAAATATGTGATCTGGGATCAAAAAGACCTCAGCTCTCATACTTACACTAAAATGCAATGAAAAAAAAAAAAAAAATTTTTAATTTTTTCATTTGAAAAAAAAAAAAAGGCCCTTTAAGAGCTATGGGCGGAAGTGACGTTTTGACGTCACTTCTGCCCTGCAATGGTATGGAGATGGGTGGGGGCCATCTTCCCCTCACTCGTCTTCATACCCAGCCAGCAGAAGAACCCGATCGCCTCTGCCGGCGGCTCCGGTAATTGGCGGAGGACACCGGAGCGCGGCAGGGGGAGCCCTCTCCCGTCGCCAATAAAAGTGATCTTGTGGCGAATCCACTGCAGAGACCACTATTATCGGAAACCGGACCGTCGGTCGAAGAAGAGGATACCAGGGTTATGGCAGCTAGCTGCTGCCATAACAAAGATATCCCTCTTCAAAGTTAGGATGTATATCGGCGTGCGGCGGTCCGGAAGTGGTTAAAGGCTGGCCCCCATGGTGGGTTGCGCCATGACATTACTCAACGCCTCACCTGTAGCATGCCGCACAACCTCTGACAGATACACGGGCAGCCCCACCCAGCATGCGCCAGCCGAACACAGGATGGGATCAGATTCAGATCGTCTCAGGCAGTTCCAAGCTGAGCCATCGCAGCAATTTTTTACTGCCACTTTTCTCCTATTAAGGCATTTACGGGCAGGAGAAAAGTGCCCTGTTCTTATGGGCTGCCCATAAAAGTACGGGGGATGGCAACACTGCCTTCAGAGCATATGCGCCGGTGATGTCACTGGCTGCATGTACAGTAAATATTTTCTAAATGGTGCACATTTAGGATATACTGTATTTCCGATACCTATAGGTAAGCCTTTTTTTATAGGCTTACCTAAAGGTAAAAATGATGCATGGGAGTTTACTCCCACTTAAAGCTGGACACACACCAGTAGAATTTTGTGCAAAATGTTTCAAACATTCGTTTGATTTTCTTACCGTTATTGGGAGTCAAACTGACGTTCCTTTTCGATTGCTGTGATAAAAGGAGCAGAACAGAAATTCTTTCTCAAAAAAACAGTTTGAATATAGGCAAGTATATGCATCTTTCTTACACAGGTTAGTTAGCATAAATGTTAGGGAGAGGAGGGAGAGTTTTAGGGTTAGTTAGGTGTAAGCTGGAATTCCCCTTTAAGGTTTTGACAATATTTAAGCTGCTCTCCGACTGCAAGGAATTTAGGTAAAGGTGTTAATTGGCTGCATTTCAATAGCTGATTATTTTGTAACAATATATTTGTTTTACAGCAGACAGGAGTTATTTCTGCATAAAAGAGCACAGAGAATCCGCTACAAATGTTTAAACCAAGTATTTTTTTTTTTTAAATATTGGTGATTGGGGACTATGTTTTTATATTTTGGAAACTATACATTTCCTAATACTGTCTTAAAATTGTCTCTTTCTAGTTCAACAAAAGAATGACGATCAACATTTCTGCCACTTTATTTACGAAAATAGCTATATGACACCAAATGAACATTAGTTCACATAATTTGATTATGAATACACTATTATTATATCCTATCAACAAGAAAATGTTTCATTATTATTTTCATGCCGTTCCAGGAGAAAATAATATAATTTAATTCTTTCAAGATTTTAATATCTCTCACCGCAGGGATATTTTCCAACTGCTTCACGTACAGCGAGTATTGAACATTGCACAAGTTGAACTTCTGATTAGTATTCAAAGAATTGTTGTATGTTTTGTATTTGCTAATGGTTCATTAAAGATAATGGATAAAAGAGTATTCACAGGCTTCCAGTTGAATTTTGCTTTGTCTTTCAAGCATAGGCTTAGCAGATAGAGACGTTGATACGACAAAATTAGTATTCAATAGCTGGATAATTGGGAAACATGATGCAATGTGTGTTTTGTTCTTTCTTACAAAGTAATAGAGAATCTTTATCACAGTGATGATAGCCATTCATCATCTGTGGGCCTTAAGTGACATTATTTCAGTACAAATTGTTCAGTTCTGAATTGTTAACAGCAAATTATAATATTTTAAACATTTCACACATGAAAGTGAGCAGGTTATTGTAAATTATGGTATAAGTGTGTGTTAATGTTTTAAAACCGTGTTTCTATATCAAGTTTTTATATATATTTATATGCATGGTTTCTTTAGCATTAATGTGATTGTAAACAATCACCTTATAAAACAACCCTATTTGTTTAAAATAGAAATGAAAGGCAAAACATTTGTGTATAGATATAAAAAAAAATTATAAATACCCTTTTCCCTTTTTTATAAGTAATCACATTCCCTCTGTTCGAGTTAAATAAGAGCTGGGGGGGAGGAGAAGCAGCAGCACACTGAGATTCCCAGTGAATATTGATGAGCAGCGGGGGCATGTCAGGACGAGTCTGATCATTGGAGGAGAGTACACTGAGTTCTTAGCATAGCTAGAGAACTAATGACGGTGTGCTCTCCTCCTTAGTGTGGTTAGTTTTTATTAGGAAAGCAGAGGGACTTGCAGGAACTCCAGGGATTTCACATAAAGGGAGAAATACAAAGAACAGGATACTTTCTCATACAAGTACATGGTACAGCAGGGACATATCGGAAATATGAAGTGTGGCGTAACAAACGCTTTAACACAGCAGTCCCCACTGTAACAGTTTTATTATTTGTTTATCTAGTAGATGCATTCTTTTTACACCACCTTTAAAGTAGAAGAAGGCTAAAAAATAATTTTGGATTGCTAAAGGGAGGGTTATAAGCCCTGACAGTTTTTTTTCTGCAATCTGTATCCTATTGGAAAGATTTCCCTTCACTTTCTGTCTCATAGCCAAAACAGGGAGTGAGAAGAAATCCCTCCAAAGTGAGGGAATATCAGGGTGTCACCAGGGTCACCATAACTAGTATCCTCATTGGAAGATGTCTCCTCTATTACTGTTCTGGTGTCAACCCAAAATTTAGGATTTTCTTTTACTTTCACTTTTGGTGATAACAGTAAACAGGACAAATAGAGGGGGGTGGGCACAGGCAGCAATACAAACCTGACAATAGTTTTAATCACTCTCCACTCTATCCAAAACCAAAAAATAAAAGTTTTGCCTTAAGTAAACTTTAACAGGTCAAGTTTTCCATCAAAAGTGGGATAAACCCCCAATAACTTTTTTTATGTGGTTTAAACCTTTTTTCCAATAGAAAAAAAAAGGTTGCTGTAATATCAAAATGTATTACCAAAAATATTGTTGGCCATTTGCACAGCAAAAATAAGGTAGCTCTTATGATATGTGTTCCATCCCTGGCTACTGCAGGTTTATTATGTATCTTACTTCTACTCAGGCAGCAGTCTACTGTTGGAGGCCACATCCGACACTGAGACGATGGTTCCAACTACGGTACACTTAGTATACTGGTCACTGGGGGGGTCGCTTGCTCAGCCCCTCCTCCATTCATAAAAAACCCTTGCATTCTTTTCAGGCTGGGTTCACACTATTGCGAATTGGATGCAGGTTTCCCTGCATCCAATTCACATGACAGGAGAGTGTGACCAGCTCTCAATGGAGCCGGTTCACATATCTCCAGGACGGTCGTGGAGCGCACAGCAAAAGAGTCCTATATGTATTTGGCTCTGTTTCAGGTTCAAATTCAGCCAAAAATTCAGACCTAATTCAGACCTGACACGATGAATGTGGATGCACCTGACCCCTTGCTGTTCCCCGCGGCCGCACATAATGTGATCCCAGCCTAAATGAAATCTCCGTTCTGGCTCTCGTGGCCGCATCGGGTCCCCCGCCGCGCAGCGGGCATGCGCGCACTCCTCCACGCGCCTGCTATTGCCCTTAAAGGTGCCGACGTACACCTGTGGAGATTTGCAGGAACAAGCCGACCTGCTGCAATATAATGACAGCAGCTGGTCAGCAACTGGTTAAACTTCTAACGTGTCCGTCTTAGTTAAAACTGAATTCAGGCCAAACAGCTAAATAAACAGTTGAATTGAGAGTAGAAATGCATGTAAAAGGTTTCAGAAAAACAGAGATTAATGGCGGGCAGAACTAAGTATCTCATAACAGAATAAGGTTGTTGTCTGACTCTGTTATTCTGAAGCTCCTGGTGTTTGCCACAGAGTGGGGTCACCTGTGCTATTTGCTCATTGTCTAGAGAGGAGGAGAAGAAGATGAAATATAAAAACTCAAAAGAAACAAAATTGCTCCTGGTTCTCAAATAGGTCTAGTAAAAGCTTACAATCCTGCTGCCTGAGTCCCCTCAGAAAAAGAGAAGCCATGCTAAAGACCGCCCGCACCTACTGCTACTGTTCTTCTCTCCTGCTCCTTTTCTGGCCAGCATCTGATGTGTGAACAGGGAGGGAGCTCTTCACTTATCCGGACAGAGTCTGATGTTTGCCTGAATAACCTCCACATGTTCTTGGCACCACCCAAAACATGCTGGTAGGTTACATGGCTTCCTCTGGGTTGTATTTAGACATTTTGCTGCCCTATGCACACCTGAGTTAAATAAAACAAAACCAAATAAAATTGCCAGCTCAGTTCATCAGCCAGCCTGCAACCAACCGAATTATCCTGTCTAATGCCGCATACACATGAGCGGATTTCTCGGAAAAAGATATGGCGGCTTTTCCGACGGGATTCCGCTCAAGTTTGCTTTGCATACACACGGTCACGCAAAAGTTCGCTGAAATTACGACCGTCAAGAACGCGGTGACGTACAACACTACGACGAGCCGAGAAAATGAAGTTCAATGCTTCCGAGCATACATTAAATTGTTTCAAAGCATGCGTAGGGATTTTGCACGTCAGAATTGCCACAGACAATCGCATTTTCGGATAGGAACTTTTCCCGACCGAAAAATTGAAAGCATGCTCAATTCCGCCAGCAAAAGACAGATGCAGCATACACATGGTCACATTTTCAGATGAAAAACTCTCATCGGTCTTTTGCGGGCCGAAATTCCGATCGTGTGTACGCGGCATAACAGTTTGTGTTAAAATCAGGGGTTTGATTTACATACACTTACAAATACATGTGGAGGTTATGACAAGGCACCCCATTATTATCCGCTGTCCTAACTCTATACATTTTTGAGCCTCCATAGTGGAAGCACATGCATTATAATGGATAGGCAGATGGCAGGTGAGCCTGGAAAAAGCCCACCCGTCCCCAAAGGCACAGGGGCACACTGGACACCCAGCACACAGCACAATGGCAGCAAAGGTGTCCAGTGAGTCCCCTCACCAGTATTCCAACAGTACAAACAAATGGCCACTGCCCCCACCTATAGCCTTAGCGGCAAGTAGCACATGGAAGGGCAACGCATGTAAAACAAAACAAAAGAAAATTCCCAGCTCAACTCATCAGCCAGCCTGCAACCAATCAAATTATCCTGTCTAACAGTTTGCGTTAAAAAAAAAGAAGTTTAGTTTGCACACATTTGCAAATACATGAGTAAGCTGCGGAGGCAAAGCACCCTATTATTATCCGCAGTCCTAACACTATACATTTTTGAGAGCCTCCATAGTAGAAGCACATGCATTATAATTGATAGGCAGAGGAAAGGTGAGTCTGGAAGGAGACCACCCCTCCCCAAAGCTGAATTATAGTGCCCTTTTGTAAAGCTCCATGCCTTATGTTATCTGATTATTTTTGCAAAAATTATAACTAGAATCTGCTTTTGGAGGCAGGGACATTACTAGACCCTGGCACCCAGGCTATGTGACCTGCTGTGGGGTAGGCGGGCATTTGCCCCCAGGCCAATATCAATAGTATATGTTGGGCTGGTGGCCCTGAGTAATATTTGCTTATTCAATCCTCAATCAGAGTGGGGCCCAGCAGTTAGAGACAACTATCTGCTCCTTGTTTAGTGATCTTCCAACATTGACTTTCTTTGTGGTTCTATGCAGAGAGCGGCAAAGAAAGTCAGTGCTGGAAAAATTTAAAACGGTGCTGTCATCTGGTAAATGAAGTTTAAAGATAAAAACGAATTATGATGATAACATGATATTTTATTTAGTATTTAGTTATGTATGTCGACACCGTTTTCAGAGCAGCAACTAACTTGTTTGGCTCATAAAATATTTTCTTGTTTACATTTCATCTCTTATAGTACAATCCCCCTATGTTGTATATGTGAAAAGGTGTATTACAGTAAATCAGTCATATTCTTTAAAACGACACCCGCTTTTCACAATAACCACCAACCACTGTGGCACCCCTGAGTTTTTCGTGTGGCACACTTTCTTTATCTTATTTTTCCCTCCAATGGAAAGGCCAATTGGTTGTATTTTGAACCAACGCCAAAAGTTCCCTGTCTTCCTCTGATGCCCTGGGTCTTCTTCTGAGTATATTTTCCAGTAATTGCTGCCATCATTCCAAGTATGATGAACATATTTACATTTTGCTTAACTTAATTTTTATTAACAAATTACTTTCTGTATTTACCTGTATTTCTCAATTCATATTAATTCTTCACTTAAAGCGGAAGTAAAACCATCTGTAAAACAGTTTAATTTCTGTCACGTGCCGGAAATGTAACACTCCCATTGGTTGTACTCTCAACCAAACTGTCAAACCATCCAATGGCTGGTCATGGCAGTTGTAGAATAAACAGAGGCAAAGATGGCAGCTTCCTTGGCTGAAAATGATAGGGGGGTTTACTTACACTTTAATACATTAATGCTTATTGATTAACAATGAGAAGGTACATGACAGAAGCAATTCAAGGGGAGCCTGCTAATCGTTAACACTAAGCCATTTCCCTTACCACTTTACATCCCCCATAACAAAAATAGACCACACAAAAGTAGAATGTATTGGCCATAGCAGCCTTTTATTACAAAACACAATTACAACCATAAAATAGCAATAGTTAAAAATAAATAAGAGAAAAGGATCAATGGTCTTTGTAGGTAAGAGGAATAAGTACCCAGCTAGGGCACTTTATCCACAGCCCAAACGCTGTCCTGTGTTAGGCCCCTAGCTGTGCTTACTTGCACATTATGATAAGAGCCAAGCCTGTGTATTTTTTCTTCTGGTTCGGGTGAGTGACTCAGGTAGGCTGGATGACTCGGCAGCAGCTTCTCTGGTAACTACATCCTGCTTGCTGGAAACTTGAAGAAGGTTCCAGAAGCAGTTAGGAGGAGTCTAGGAGGAGCTAGCTGGAAATATTCTGAGGGCCCTAACCAATCCCCAACAGAAGGGTTGGCAGGGGGCAGGCCCCCTGAAATACTTAGGGACAGCCCAGCAAGGGCAGTGTGGAGTTCAGGTGGACGATGGAGATGGAGTGTTAGGCTGTCAGGGCTTTTGAGTGTAGCTCTCCAGTCTGGGGGGGGAGGTTGAACTCAGGAATGGGCTTGGTTGCTGAAGGGACCCTACTCATGACACACGGAGGAATCCTGTCTAGTTGGCATGGGTTCAAGGGGAGGACAGCAGGAGGACACTGCCGGCAAATCTCAAGGGAGAAAGACAGCCGTGTAGGCAGTCAGAGGACTGAGAGGCATGCCTGAAGAGACTGGGTGCAAGCAGTCAGGGATGGATGCAGAGTCAGTCTGGGAGGACTGTGGAGAAGTAGCCAGGAGGACTAGTGAAAGGGGCAGTTGCAGCCAGCCGGGCTGGCAGTGCCTGAAGAGGTGGTACTAGGAGCAGTAGCCACAGGAATAGGACAGCTAGCACCAAAGACCTTTCTTTTTGCTACACCAAAGGGGCCCATGGTCCCTGTCTGAACAGGGCATTTGCTATGGTCTGTATACGCTTTTGTCAGACCATCCTCAAAGTGCTATCTGATCCTGGGAGTTGTAGTTCTACAAGGAAGTCTGTGCTGGAGGTAGAAGAAGAGGAGTGTGTATATACTGGATGTATATAGTTGTGTCCTTGAACAGTTTCTTCTGATCAAGTGGGCATCCCATAATGACCCTTACCCATCCAAGTTCAATTCCTCTAAATAAAAAAAACAAAGCTGGAAGGACAGCTTCTTGTCTCAGGAGTGATTGGGAACTTTAACTGCCTGGCTGTGCAGGGTGGAAAATAACCAACATTCACCAGAGGCTCCTTTAGGGGTAGCGCTACACTTACATTGCTTACATTACATTAGAGCTTTACAATGTAAATGGCCTCTTTTGGCCCCCATTACTGCTTGGGGCTGACATTGTGTTATTAGAGGTACCTGCACCATGCAGTACACACTATTGACAGAAGGATACTGCCTAGCTTCCTTCTGTTGCTAGAATGCAAGCAGCTTCTTCTACCTAGCATCCTTCATTGCTAGTATACAGCATTCTCTATTTCTAATAGGCAGGTGGCTATTGCTGCCTAAAAGCCTTTGTTAGGAACCAGGCAGTTCCATCACCTAGCATCCTTTATTGCTATTGCTGCCTAGCATCCTTTGCTTCTAGGATGTAGGCACCTATTGCTGCATAGCGTTCTTCATTGCTAGATGGCTGGTGGCTCCTTCTTTGCTAGGATGCAGATGGCCCTTGCTGCCTAGCATTCTTCATTGCAAGGACACAGGCAGCACTTGTACTCCAGTAAAGCACATTTGTACTGTATGCATGTACATGTTAGCAAATACATTTACATGCATACAGTGTACGGTCCATATGCATCACTATGGTAAGACAGATGTAAACCCCACAGTACCACTACTAATTCCCTTACAAATACCCAGTAAAACACATTTGTTTAACAAAAACATAATAATTTCACTGATAAATACTTTAAATCGTTTTTCTATCTGCATGACCACAGAAGGTCCCCAGCTGCAACACAATGACCCGGGGACGATCTCAACTTTCCACATTCTACGCAGATACCTCCATATGCCCAATGCCCAGTTAAACCTCAGTTAACTGGCATCTTACAGAGGACCCCAAACCATAGATGGTTCTCCACTATGCCATATTGCTGTTATTTTAGAAGGCCTCCAAAGATCCCAACCGCCAAGCCACTACGACATCCACTGCACCACATCCATTCCAAAGAGTGAGAGGGTGGGAAGCTTCTTCTTTGTCCGATGACCTCCAACTGACCTTAGAAATGTTGACCCCACTTTTACCATGCCAAAACCCCTCTTATTCTGCACCACCCACCCCCTTCTGATATATGAATCCCAGCAAGACTAGATAAACCCTATGTGTGCCTGTTAGCCCTGCTACCTAGTCATGCCAGCCCTATGCTTATTTTTTTTATTTTGTTTTTGCTTCAGCCTTATCTGAACCGAGGATGTAGATTTTTCTGTTTTGAACGCAGTGCACGTTTACTGACCTTTACACAGCTGTGTGCATGGGGCCATAGCAAACCACACACTTGCGTTTGGAGATAAATGCTTCCTTTTTGGGGCCCTGTGCATGAGCATTATGAGGTTTGGCATTTGGCAGACTGGCCAATTTTAGACTTTAATTGATATCAGCCCTCCTGGTAGCCTCACCAATGCCAGTTTTCTCATTTATATCCTGAAAGGTCCCTTATAAACTCCAGCATAAGCATTGTAGATCTCAAACCAAGCAATTTCAAAAGCAGCATGATGTTAAGATTTACATATCTACACTGAAGAGTTTTATGAATGAATGCATACTAAACCATAATAATATATTGGGCTAGGAACCCGTCATTAGAAATCCACAGCTGTGAAATATTTATACGTGAGCTAGTGTTTGTCTTGCTTAATATTTTCATCCACTGCTCCTTCCTTAGAAACAAAATTTAATAAACATTTCTTTGGTCATGAAAATGTTATTTCATCTTTCTGGCACCTTGGTATTAAACACAGTATACAAATGTGTTTTTGCTGCCAGCTCTAGATGCTGCTTTTAAATATGTATTGGGTAATGAAGCTGCCAAAATAAGAATCCTGCTTCACTCTCAATTTAGCAACATCACCTTAATACGGAAGAACAAAAACATGACAATGTATGCAGTCTGATTTCCACTGCCAATACACCTCCAAATGTGTCTGCTAGAGAGTTGCCCTTCTTAGCCCCAGATAGATCAGTCTAAAAAAGTTGTCACTTTACATGGTTCGGGTAGATGCCAATTGTTCAAATCATATGGCAATAAAGAGCCACATACAAATACGGATAAAGCTCTGAAAGGATCACAACTTCCACATTGGATAAAGATACAAAAAAAATTGATTAAACTGGAAAGGTCGATCATTCCTTTCAAACTAAATGTTCCATTGAGATTATAGGTGTATTTAAGATTTTAGGATATTATTTATCATCCAAAAGCCCTGGGAACCACCATCTTGGATGTGATGTCAACAACGCAGACAGACTCAGAGCTGTCACTCAAGTGACATTCTATAGCAGCATTTCTCAACCTTTTTAACACAGGGGAACCCTTGAACAAACGTTTCAGTACCAGGGCACCTTTGCAAATAATTTATTTATCTACAGGTAGTGAAGGAGAGGTCCCTTAATCCGCAGATTGCTTCAAATCCACTTAAAGCGGAGTTCCACACAAAAATGGAACTTCCGCTTTTCGGAACCCTCCCCCCCTCCGGTGTCACATTTGGCACCTTTCAGGGGGGAGGG
This sequence comes from Aquarana catesbeiana, assembly GCF_042186555.1. Classification (NCBI taxonomy): domain Eukaryota; kingdom Metazoa; phylum Chordata; class Amphibia; order Anura; family Ranidae; genus Aquarana; species Aquarana catesbeiana. Next base: position 119,018,801 of record NC_133328.1, read on the forward strand.
GGGTGCAGATACCTGTCTAAGACAGGTATTTGCACCCACTTCCGGCATAGACTCCCATGGGAGTCTATGCCTCTTCCCGTCCCCACTGTGTTTGCATGTACTGCAAACTTTGCATGTACTGCAAACTTTGCAGTACATGAACTTTCACTGAAGGTGGACTGTTTAACGAGTTTGAGGCATGGATCACTTCATTGCAATATCATGATCTGTACATTAATGAACTTTCACTGAATGTGCTCTGTTTAATAAGTTTGCATTGATTTCAGCATGTGCAAAGTGTTCCAAGCATGCTGAAATCAATGCAAACTCATTAAAGAGGTTGAGGCTGCACTGATTGCCACTGATTAGGCGGCACTCTTAAGCTGCACTGATAAGGCAGCACTGATAAGGAAGCACTGATATGCTACACCGATGGCCACTGATAAGCTGCACTGATAGCCACTGATAAGCTGCACTGATAATCACTGATAAGTTGCACTGAGGAGGCTGCATTGATGGGCACTGATGAGGCTGCATTGATAGGCAATGGTGAGGCTGCATTATCGGGCACTGGTGAAGCTGCATTGATGGGCACTGGTGAGGCTGTGCTGATGGGTACTGGCGAGACTGCACTGATGGGCACTGATGAGGCTGCATTGATGGGCACTGGTCAGGCTGCAATGATGGGCACTAGTAAGGCTGCATTGATTGGCACTGGTGAGGCTGCATTGATGGGCACTGATGAGGCTGCATTGATGGGCACTGGTGAGGCTGCATTGATGAGCAATGGTGAGGCTGCATTGATGGGCACTGGTGAGGCTACATTGATGGGCACTGGTGAGGCTACATTGATGGGCACCGGTGAGGCTGCATTGATGAGTACTGATGAGGCTGCATTGAAGGACAGTGATGAGCTCTAAGACAAAAAGGTGGAGCCTAAAAAAGAAGGGGTGTAGTTTACAGATGACAGGGTGGGTCTTAACTGAAAGAGGCGTGACCTTGACAAGAAGGGGTGGGTCATATTTAAATTAGGGATGCATGAGTTTAGTCAGGCCTAGGGCAGCACAAAACCTAAATACACCACTGATTCTTACCCCTCGAAATTTTCCACATTTTGTCATAAACATAAATATATTTTATTGGGATTTTATGTGATAGACCAGGGGTCTTCAAACTATGGCCCTCCAGTTGTTCAGGAACTACAATTCCCATCATGCCTAGTCATGTCTGTGAATGTCCGAGCTTTACAATGCCTCATGGGACACGTAGTTCTGCAACAGTTGGAGGGCTGTAGTTTGAGGATCCCTGTGATAGACCAACACAAAGTGGCACATAATTGTGAAGTGTAAGGAAAATGATAAATGGTTTTCCAAATTTTGTACAAATAAATATGTGAAAAGTGTAACGTGCATTTGTATTCACTCCCCCTGAGTCAATACTTTGTAGAACCACCTTTCACTGCAATTACAGCTGCAAGTTTCTTTGGGAATGTCTATACCAGCTTTGAACATCTAGAGTGAAATTTTGCCCATTCTTCTTTGCAAAATAGTTAAAGCTCTATCAGATTGGATGGAAAGCATCTGTGAACAGTAATTTTCAAGTCTTGCCACAGATTCCCAATTGGATTTAGGTCTGGACTTTGACTGGGCCGTTCTAACACATGAATATGCTTTGATCTAAACCATTCCATTGTAGCTCTGGCTTTATGTTTAGGGTCGTTGTCTTGCTGGAAGGTGAACCTCCACCCCAGTCTCAAGTCTTTTGCAGACTCTAACAGGTTTTCTTTTAAGATTGCCCTGTATTTGACTCCATCCATCTTCCCATCAACTCTGATCAGCTTCCCTGTCCATGCTGAAGAAAAGCATCCCCACAAAATGATACTGCCACCACCATGTTTCACGGTGGGGATGGTGTGTTCAGGGTGATGTGCAGAGTTAGTTTTCCGCTGCACATAGTGTTTTGCATTTAGGCCAAAAAGTTCAATTTTGGCCTCATCTGACCAAAGCACCTTCTTCCACATGTTTGCTGTGTTCCCCACATGGTTTCTCGCAAACTGCAAACGGACTTCTTATGGCTTTCTTCTTCCCACTTATCCATAAAGGCCAGATTTGTGGAGTGCACGACTAATAGTTGTCCTGTGGACAGATTTTCCCACCTGAGCTGTGGATCTCTACAGCTCCTCCAGAGTTACCAGTGGCCTCTTGGCTGCTTCTCTGATGAATGCTCTCCTTGCCAGGCCTCTCAGTTTAGGTGGACGGCCATGTCTTGGTAGGTTTGCAGTTGTGCCGTACTCTTTCCATTTTCAGATGATGGATTGAACAGTGAGATGTTCAAAGTTGAGGATATTTTTTTATAACCTAATCCTGCTTTCAATTATTCCACAACTTTATTCCTGACCCATCTGGTGTGTTCCTTGGCCTTCATGATGCTGTTTGTTCACTAAGGTTCTCTAACAAACCTATAAGGGCTTCACAGAACAAACTGCATTTAATACCAGAACAGGCCATTATGAGTACCTCGTAATGCCTTTTGCCCTTTGTAACGCCCTGGCAGTTTTCCAGGAATTTATTAACGATGTCCTCTGAGATTTGTTGCAGCTATGTGTGGTGGTTTATCTCGATGATATCCTCATATTTTCCAAGTCCCTGGAGAGCCACCACACAGATGTCTGTCGTGTGCTTCAGAAACTAAGAGAGAACAATCTCTATTGTAAACTGGAGAAGTGCGAGTTCCACCGTGAACAGATTAAATTCCTGGGCTATGTAATTTCCACTGCTGGTTTTTCGATGGACCCAGAGACACTTCCGGCAGTCCTACAGTGGCCCCGACCCATGGGTTTATGTCCTCTGCAGCTTTTTCTGGGGTTTGACAACTATTATCAGAGGTTTATTCATAACTTCTTGTCTCTGGTCAAGCCCCTGACTGATATGATCAGAAAGGATGGTAACCCACAGAGTTGGTCTCCGGAGTCCATTAAGGCCTTTGAGAGTCTCAAGCCTGCCTTTGTTTCTGCTCCTGTGTTGGCACATCCTGATCCTACGTTACCTTTTAGCCTTCAGGTTGATGCTTCTGAGACTGGTGTTGGTGCCCTCCTGTCTCAACGTCCTACCTATCAACTCGTTTGGGCTATTTCCCAACAATTCTGGTGGCCTAGTCTACGTGCTGATGTAACCGCCTTCATAGCTGCCTGTTCCGTGTGTGCTCAGAGTAAGACTCCACGACATCTTCCAGTGGGCCTCCAACAACCCATACCCAATGGAGAGAGGCCCTGGACCCACCTGTCTATGGATTTCATTGTGGAGTTACCCAACTCCCAGGGCAACACAGTTATCCTTATGGTGGTTGACCGGTTTTCAAAAATGTCTCATTGTATTCCACTTAAGAAGTTGCCCACTTCTAAGGAACTGGCTTCCATTTTTGGTGATTGTCTCGGACAGGGGTAGTCAGTTTGTGTCCCGTTTCTGGTGAGCCTTTTGTGCACAGTTGGGAATTCAGCTTTCTTTTTCCTCTGCATATCACCCGCAGTATAATGGGGCTGCAGAACGAGCCAATCAGTCCTTGGAGCAATTCCTACGTTGCTATATTTCTGACCATCATAACAACTGGTCAGACCTATTACCGTGGGCAGAGTTTGCTCACAATAGTGCCTTGAATTCTGCTTCCCGATTGTCCCCGTTTATGGCGAACTATGGTTTCCAACCTTCCATGTTGCCTGACTCATTTGTTCTGCAGAGTATTCCTGCGTTAGAGGAGCATCTCAGTGGTCTTCGTTCCTCTTGGGCACAAGTCTCCATGCTGACCGCAGCCGCCTGCCTGCGCCTTCCTACCAGGTTGGGGACAGGGTCTGGTGTTCATCTCGCAACTTCTGACTTTGTGTTCCCTCACTGAAGTTCGCACCTCGGTTTATTGGGCCTTTCCATATTCTTCACAGAATTAACCAGTGGCTTACGCATTAGACCTTCCTTCTAACATTCGTCTTTTTAATGTATTTCATGTCTCCTTATTAAAACCTTTGGTTCACAACTGCTTTACCACCTCGGTGCCACGTCCTCACCTTGTACAGGTTGAGGACCATGAGGAGTATGAAGTACAGTCCATTGTTGACTCCCGTAGGTTCCGTGGGCAAATATAGTACCTGGTTCATTGGAAGAGGTACGGTCCGGAGGAACGCTCTTGGGTCTCATCCTCGGACGTACATGTCCCTGTCCTCCTCCATGATTTCCATAGACGTTTTCCCCTTAAGCCTGGTGGTCCTCTGAGGGGGAGGGGTCGTTGAGGAGGGGGTACTGTCAGGGCTGGGTTAAGTCCTCCCTTCTCTGAGCTGGCCGCTCAGCTGTCGGCTAATTGCCAGCTCCTATCTCTCCACAGTTACTCAGCTGTTAATGATATCCTGCTCGTCAGTCCTGCCTACTTATGCCGTCCAGCCCAGAGGATCTCTGCCTTCGCCTTGGTCAACATCACAGAGACGCTCTCCTGTTTTCCTGTTAAAGACTTGTTTGGCTGACATCCCTTCTGGCTCCAGATCCTGCTTGCCATTTTACTACGCTCTTCTCCGGCTCCCTGACGTTTGGCTTTTCTGACTATCCATTCTGGTTCCTGAACTCTGGCTATGTTTTGACTACGTTTTGTTCTATTTACTTTTATTATTGTGTGATTTAACTGTACTTCTGTCTCGGTCTGATTTCATGGTTTCTGACAGTTGCCTTTCAACAAACTAGAAGGAGCAGTTGTAGTGGAGCTGAAAGAACTGATTCTTCTGAGTTAGGAATTGTTAAAGGACTGTTACCATAGGAGACAGGAATCCTGCACATGCAGAAGTGGTGCCTTGCTGGGACCTTTCCCTGCATGACTGTCCTCCTACTGAAGTCTCGGAGTCTGCCAATTGAGTTTGCAACTATCTAAGGGTGTCCTGGCCCTAACCCTCTATCCCCAAAATATATAAAAAGGACTGTCAAAAGAAATAAAACCTCTTTTACATCAAAGAAGTGTCTGGCGCCCAATGACTTTTACCATCTTTGCACCCACTATGCCTCACAACCCACTATATATTGAAGGATGTCAGCTATCTTTGGCCTTGGAGGTTCTCATTAGACCAAAAGAGGTAAAAGACCTTGCTACATCAAAGTACACAACACCATATGTAATGGAGGAGATTTTTTTCTTTAATGATTGTGCTGAGGTTTATATACACAATATTGTCAAAAGTATTGGGACGCCTGCCTTTACACGCACATGAACTTTAATGGCATACCATTCTTCGTCTGTAGGGTTCAATATGGAGTTGGCCCATCCTTTGCAGCTCTAACAGTTTCAACTCTTCTGGGGAGGCTGTCCACAAGGTTTAGGAGTGTGTCTATGGGAATGTTTGACCATTCTTCCAGAAGCGCATTTGTGAGATCAGGCACTGATGACGGACAAGGGGGCCTGGCTTGCATTCACCGCTCTTATTCTTTCCAAAGGTGAGGATAATCGAGAGTCAGGACTCTGTGCAGGCAAGTCCAGTTCCTCCACCCCAAACTCGCTTATGTCTTTCTGGACCTTACTTTGTGTACTGGTGTGCAGTAGGGGTGCGCATCTTCACTGTTCTCATGTTTCAATTTGATTACGATTATCCTGTCCACGATTCTATTCGATCTTGGGATGTATCACAATGCATCATGATTACTGCGCAAGTGCACATGGATAAAAACTTCTTGTCCAAAAATTCAAGCAGTCAGAAAAACTCAAATTTTCTCCAGTGGCAGAGGGATGGTGGGATCAGTGGCAGAGGGATGGTGGGATCAGTGGCAGAGGGATGGTGGGATCAGAGACAGGGGGATGGTGGGATGAGAGGCAGAGGGATGGATGGCATCAGAGGCAGAGGGATGGTGGGAGCAGAGGCAGAGGGACGGTGGGATCAGAGGCAGAGTAATGGATGGGATCAGAGGCAGAGGGATGGCTGGGATCAGGCAGAGGATGGTGGGATCAGTGGCAGAGGGATGGATGGGATCAGTGGCAGAGGTATGGATGGGATCAGGCAGAGGGATGGTGGGTTCAGAGGCAGAGGGATGGTGTTATCAGAGGCAGAGGGATGGTGGTATCAGAGGCAGAGGATATTGTATAAGAATATTGTATTGTACTGTATAAGAATATTGTTTAGAGCTTATATTATTGTTGTACATTGCAAGGGGGTCTTGTAAGGTAAGACAACAACCCTTTGGTAAGTTTGTATAAGTTGTTTGTAACCAAATTAAGAATGGGAAAGGGAGAAAGTAAAGAATACCCCCCACCTAATCCCAGAGAGACATGTAAAGACTATGTGATCAGAGTATGTGGAACTGATTACTTTTTGATAAATCCTTTCATAGACAATCTAGCCGCATGGACTGAAAGTATGTGCAGTAGCTCTCCCTTCCCGCGCAGAGGCGCAAATGACCAATTCCATATGGATATGGTCAGAGGATTCTGAGGGATAAAAAAGCTTTCTCATGATACACAGGGGACCCTGAGTGGGACATAAAGAACATGAAGGAAAAAGGGACCCCCCACTAGTCAAATAGGCCAAAAGGAAGGTACCTCTTCGGCAGATACGATCCTTGATAGTGAATGACTTTGTCACTGGAATTGTACTCTTACATCATTCATTCAGGATCATACCTTCATGCAGGGGCGGATCCGGGGGGGGCAACGGGGCAATTGCCACCCCCGAGAAATCTGTTGCTAGCTGGGCGGGAGAGATAGCGGGCGGCTCTGTGGGCGGGTGAGAAAGCGGGCGGCTCTGCGAGCGGCTGACATATCGGGCACCTCTGCGAGCGGCTGACATATCGGGCAGCTCTGCGAGCGGCTGACATATCGGGCGGCTCTGCGAGCGGCTGACATATCGGGCGGCTCTGCGAGCGGCTGACATATCGGGCGGCTCCGCGGGTGGATGAGATAGCGGGCGGCTCCGATAGCGGTCCGACCGGCTTGTGGGCGGACGGCGAGGTTTGTGGGCGGGCTGAGCTGCCAGGTGTCTCAGTGTGTTGGCAGGTGAGAGAGAGAGAGAGCAGGCTCAGTGTGTCAGCTGACCAATCAGTTAGCCAGGGGCAGGGGAGCAGAGAGATGAGATCATCTCTCACTGCCAGCCCTGCATCCCTGCAGTAACTTCTGCCCTCACTGGGCAGGCAGCAAAGAGATTACATTATCTCTCTGCTGCCTGAGTCTGGGAATTCGGGGTCACAGCAAGAGACAACTAAAACACCCACTTAGCAGGCAAGTGACAATCCACAAGGTGTGGCAAGTGATGTGGCAATCCGCAAGGTGTGGCAGGTGACGTGGCAAGTGACAATCTGCACCTGGTGGCAGGCAAGTGACAATCCGCAAGGTGTGGCAGGTGACATGGCAAGTGACAATACACAAGGTGTGGCAGGGGACGTGGCAAGTGACAATCCACAAGGTGTGGCAGGTGACATGGCAAGTGACAATACACAAGGTGTGGCAGGCGACGTGGCAAGTGACAATCCACAAGGTGTGGCAGGCGACGTGGCAAGTGACAATCCACAAGGTGTGGCAGGTGACATGGCAAGTGACAATACACAAGGTGTGGCAGGTGACGTGGCAAGTGACAATCCACAAGGTGTGGCAGGTGACATGGCAAGTGACAATCCACAAGGTGTGGCAGGTGACATGGCAAGTGACAATACACAAGGTGTGGCAGGTGACGTGGCAAGTGACAATCCACAAGGTGTGGCAGGTGACATGGCAAGTGACAATACACAAGGTGTGGCAGGCGACGTGGCAAGTGACAATCCACAAGGTGTGGCAGGTGATGTTGCAAGTGACACTACACAAGGTGTGGCAGGTGACGTGGCAACTGACACTACGCAAGGTGTGGCAGGCGACGTGGCAAGTGACAATCCGCAACGTGTGGCAGGTGACATGGCAAGTGACAATCCAAAACGTGTGGCAGGTGACGTGGCAAGTGACAATCCGCAGGGCTCCCACTGATTCTGCATTATGGTGAGTTGAACTATTTCATTTTATTTTACAATGTAATTATAGAAATAATGCGCTACTAATCATCCTGACACTGTAACAACCATGGTGCCAGGATGATTGAAGCGCCAACACCAGCTGTTTCCCCGATAAATTGCCCACACAAAAATTGATTTTCTGGCAGTGCCCCTCCCGAGACTAGACTCTGGATCCGCCCCTGCCTTCATGCCCAGTAAATCTTTTGGGAAGAGATTTAATAGGAGTCTTAGAAACTGAAATTTTCTTGACTCGAAGAGGGGGAGTAGCCATAGTATTACCACTGTTCTTTCAAACTGAAGTCCCTCCCTCATTTCCACAGGACCACCCCCTCTGGGCTAAAGTCAGTCTTGATATAGGATACATTTCATGTACCCCTTACAAAGCCAGACTAAAACAAGGAGTATGCCCAGTTTACCACAAGCAGTACCATCTCTCCAAAAAGAAGGAGGAAGGCATCAGACCCATTATTGAGCAATTTCTGAAACAAGGATTTTTTTAAGACCCATCATATCGCCCTGTATCACTCCTATAATCCCACTTAAAAAGAGTGAAGGATCATACAGGTTTGTGCAGGATCTCTGAGCCATAAAAAACCTTGTGATTCCAATTGCCCCTATTGTACCTGATGTGCCATCTCTCATTACCTCCATACCTGCCTCGGCAGTGTGTTTTTCAGTTATTGATTTAAGTAATGTTTTTTCTCTGCCCCTGTTGACGAAGTAACACAACTAATACTAGCTTTATTTCCTATAGAGGGTGCCAGATAACCTGGAATTGCTTGCCATGGCAGTCTACTCAATAGCTCTCCAGGCCACCTTACAGTCTTGGGCACCTAGCCATGGTTCCGTCCCTCTTCAGTACATCAATGACCTACTGTGGTGTAGTCCCTCCCAGGAAGCCTGTCAGAAAGACTCTGTTTTACTGTTAGAACATTCAGCATACACAGATCACAAAGTGTCTAAGAAAAAAGTTGTAATGGTGTCAGGAAACTGCTGAGTATCTTGGTTTTACTCTGTCCCATGGTGAAAGGAGAATCAGTCACAAGAGAGCTGCGGCTCTCGTGGGTCTGCCCCGCCCACATACCAAGAAGGAAGTGTTAACCTTCTTAGGTACAATTGGTTACTGCCGCCAATGGATATCTGATTGCTCCTACTATGATAACTTGCTGAGAAAAGCTGCTCTACCTGACAGTCCTGACCTTGCGAAATGAAATGATTAAATGGTTAATGCTTTTGTGTATCTTAAAACTGCTATGGTGTTTTGGGATTACTGTAAAGTGTTTCATTTGTTTGCAAGGGACAAAGGGGACCACACCCCTTTGGTGTGGTCCCCTGTAATAAGGGACCACCGTGTTGCGGTAAGCGGCAGTGTTTTCTGTGGTGGAGGCATTTTCACTTGTCACTTTCTTTGGAAAATCCAGCGGTATATCACCATTGAAGAGTCACCAGTTTTTTACATGGATTTTTGTTAATTATTTTCACACGTCATGGTCTTTGATTAATTTATACGATCATCATTATCACTTATGGACTTTTTTCACTCAGTCACATGATTGGTTTATAGAGTTTGTCATCTTGAACTCTATTCTAGTTGTTATTATATATGTATTCAAGTGACAGTACATATTTATTGATTTATACCATTATCAATTATTGATATCTCATCACTTCACCAGTTCATCACGGTTCATATTTACTCCATTAATTTTATTGCAGCATATTCTTTGTTCAATTTGTAGAATATGGAGTATCATTGTATTTAGCGCAGTTTCTTTTTTTGTGTTATTCCTTACCATTAAAAGCAAGCATTCATTGAACGACTCTCTTGTGTGCATCAGATGCTTCCAGAGCTCTGAAAGAATTCTCACTGATTGTACAGGTCTAAGCAGATTTAACCCCTTACACGCACGCCCGTGCCCGGCGGCAACGATGTCTGCCAGGCACCCGCGATTGCTGGGAACAGAACAGGAACTGTCCTGTCAGGGGAGAGGAGACAGATCATGTGTTCCTAGTATATAGAATCACTCCCTAAGTAACGCAGTTAACACTTTGATCGCCCCCTAGTGTTAACTCCTTCCCTGCCAGTGACATTTATACAGTAATCAGTGCATATCTATAACACTGATCGCTGTATAAGTGTCACTGGTCCCAAAATAATATCAAAAGTGTCTGATCTGTCTGCCACAATGTCACAGTCAAGATAAAAATCGCAGATCGCCCCCATTACTAGTAAAAAAAAATTTATAAAAATGCCATAAATCTATCCCCTAATTTGTAGGCGCGATAACGTTTGCGCAAACCAATCAATATATGCTTATTGCATTTTTTTTTTACCAAAAATATGTAGAAGAATACATATCAGCCTAAACTGAGGAAAAAATTATTATTTTTTTTTAATTTGGGATATTTATTATAGCAAAAAGTAAAAAATATTGTGTCTTTTTTCAAAATTGTCACTCCTTTTTTGTTTATAGCGCAGAAAATAAGAACCGCAGAGGTGATCAAATACCACCAACACAAAGCTCTATTTGTGGGGAAAAAAATGGCCACGCAATTGTCATTCAAAATGTTACAACGCTGAAAGCTGAAAATTGGCCTGGGCAGGAAGGGGGTGAAAATGCCCTGTATTGAAGTGATTAAAATTCATGTGCATGTAAAGGCATCCCAATACTTTTTGACAATATAATGTATGTCTGCAAGACTCTTGATTTGGGCACAGCAATCAAAGCATATTTATAGGTACAAAGAAGCCCGGGTTTTGTTTTACCATGCCCATTAAGCCCCTCCCACTGTTAAGTTTGGAAACACCTACTATTTCGCTGCAGGTCATAACCTCCCTGAAGTGTCCCTCATTTTCAAGTTCCAAAGTTGGGAGATATATAATAAAGTTTTATGATCTTTTCTTGGCTAATAATCCAGCCTTGACAACTATAAAATCTACAAGTGAAGCTACATAAAAAAACAGTATATATAAACTGCTAAGGTATGTGTTTTAAACATGCAGATGTGAAAAATCAAACCTTTTGGGACAGTTTTCTTTTTTAAAAAAAACAACAACATTTTAAACCATATTATTGGAACACAGCTACAGACAGGAAGTGAAATAAGACATGGCAGATTGAAAGAAAGTTAGATAGTCTGAATTGTTAGGTGAACCTGTTCTTCTAAACACTAAAAGCACACGTTAATTACAGACATCACTCTTCACTGCAGTCCTCCAGCAGCTTGGCACTAAGAAGCATAGATCATTGTCATCTAGTAGACAGTTCCCTATTAGTTACAGTCAAAACCAAGCCAATCTGACATTTTAAATGGAAATTTTAAATTTAGCTAAAGGAGCAGCTTTGTAGAAGAAATAAGAAGTTCAAGTTATCAACGGTTTGTGTCTCCTCAGACATCCTCTTCAATAGCTATCATGGTGAGAAAGATATGCATTTATCTGCAGCAGCCGTATTTGATTACTGTTGTTTACTGCCTTTTCTTGCTGTTTGCAAGGTTAATAAATTAAACATGTGCTTTGCCAATGCAAAGCAAAGGAACTGGTTCACGTAGATGCCAGCACCCCTCCACCACTACTAATCTTCAACTATTGTTCTCCCTCTGTTAGCCCACTTGGCACTGGTGTGGTCTTCTGCTGCTGTAGCCCATCTGCGTCAAGGTTTGATGTGTTGTACGTTCCGAGAAGGTATTCTTCATACCTTGGTTGTAACAAGTGGGTATCTGAGTTACTGTTGCCTTTCTATCATCTGGAACCAGTCTCCCCCTTCTCCTCTGACCTCTGAACCAGTCTGCCCATCATGACCTCTGACATCTTGTAGTGCCCATAGCACCAATAATATCTGATGTGCCATCACTCCTGACTTCCATACCATCTGATGCAGAGTATTTCACAGTAATTGATTTAGCAAATGCATTTTTTAGGATCCCGGTGGACGAAGAGACACAGCCTATTCTTGCATTTTGTTTTAGAAATCGCCAGATGACCTGGTGCAGAATGCCCCAAGAGTACGTAGACTCCCCTGTAGTCTATTCAGTTGTACTCCAGGCAACCCTGGTTCAGTCCTATTACAGTATGTTGATGATTTGTTGTTATGCAGTCCGAGCCAGGTTGCCAGCAGAGAGGATGGTAAAGATTGATTGTATTGGTTAGCAGAAAATGGTCACAAGGTCTCTAAAAATAAATTGCACTGGTGTCAAGAAACTGTTGAATACCTTGGTTTTACCCTCACAAAAGGAGAAAGAAGAGTCAGTCACAAGACTGCGGCTCTCGTGGGTCTGCCCCCCCACTGATAAAGAAAGATATTAGGAAACTCATTGAAACTCTGGACAGAGTTGAAAGAAATGTTGTTCGCACCTCTCCTTTCTCTTCACAGGAAAATACACACCCTTTCCAGGTAGGAGACGTAGTGGTGGTCCAACAGCTGAATCTTACTAAGAAGCAAGAGTACCCGTTCGGACCCCCGACAACTGTGATAGCAGTCACGCGTACCGCAATCCTTACCGAGGGACAACAGTCCTGGATTCATGCCAGTCATGTGAAGAAGGTGAACCAAACACCTAAGAAGCAAGCCAAGGATAAAGGAGGTGAAATAAATCCTCGAAAAGATAGTGAAGCAGGTGAAAAAGTCTCTGAACAAGATGACCTCGCTGACTGCACCACAGACATCTGGGAAGGTATTTTGCTTCCTGTTACCTAATCTCTCTGATAGTGTTCCTACCTACATGGATCATTACTAAATGTATTTATCATCCTGAGGACTTGGGAGCTTAAAGGCATACGTGGGTCACCCGATAACACCATCGATAATACACATACCAGACACAAGAAAGATATACAATCAGATAATGAAGGAGTTACAACCCATAGTTTTACAGACAAAATGTTGCTACTGAAATTCAAATATAATTATGGCCAGAAATCAGGGTATGAGAAATGTTGGATATGTAGTAAACTACATCCTAGTACAGTCCGTATTCCCCTTATGGCTGTACCTTTAAATATCACCATTTTTCTAAATGAAACTCCTCCCATTGTTTTAACCAACATATCAAGTTTATATGTAAGCAACATCGTTACTTTTCAATGGGTAGAAGCCATTACCCTGACATGTGTTTTAAGTAAGTCATGTTCATGACTTAAGAGGGGATTGTAAGAGAATGTGACTCCATTTTGGATTCCCCTCCATTTTACATAAATTAGAAAAACACTTTTGTGTGTGTGAGTTTTGCCATGGTCAGCTTGACTAGCAGTTTGCATAGAACCACACCCTATAAGATACTGTGGTTAAGCTAATTCTTGGAGCAGCATCCTGCGTCAGCAAGTCATCAGCTATTTCTTGTTATCTAGTCAGCAGTCTAAATCTTGATAAGAAAGTACTGAGTTTAAGTTTGTGAAACCCTTAGACACTTATTTTTACTTGTATATAAGCCATTGTCTTCCTCATTAAAGTCAGACACCTTGTGAAAACACTCAAAGCTTGTTTCCTGTGTCTCATGTGGTGTCTCAGGGACCTGAGGGTCCCGGTGGTCTGCCGGCATAACCAGGGTGGTCGTCAAGGTGTATAATTCCTTTCACATATCCCATATACTATCCGCTTAAGAATACGATAAGCCACCAAACAAGCCAGTTGTTGCTATCCTTTTTCTTTTGTCGCCTCAACGGCTACCTTTAAGTAACTAACCACTGAGACCCTTGCAACCAAGCAAAAACCGCCTCAGTAACCCAAACCTCATTTGAGACCCTTGCAGCTACGCTATATTATCTTGACAACCTGACATCTGTTGAGACCCTTACAGCCATGCAAAACCGTCTCAGCAGTCTGACACTCTTGTTGAGACCCTTTCAAACGCAATATCATCTCAGCAACCACACACTCATAAAAAACAAAAAAACAAAAAAAAACCCCTCTGCGACCACGCAATCTCATCTCAGCAATCTGACACCCATTGAGACCATTGCAGCCATGCGAAAATCGCCTCAGCAGCCTGACACTCATTTGAGACCCTTGCAAACGCAACACCGTCTCAGCAACCTCTCACTCATCAAGACCTTGCATCCACACAATCTCATCCCAACAACCTGACACCCATTGAGACCCTTGCAGCCATGCAAAATCATCTCAGCAGCCTGACACTTATTTGAGACCCTTGCTACCTCTCACTCATCACGACCTTTGCGACCACGCAATCTTGTCTCAGCAACCTGACACCCGTTTAGATCATTGCAGCAATGCAAATCGTCTCAGCAGCCTGACACTCATTTGAGACCCTTGCAAACGCAATATCATCCCTACAACCTCACACTCGTCAAAAAAAAAAAAAAACCCTCTGCGACCACGCAATCTCATCTCAGCAATCTGACACCCATTAAGACCCTCGCAGCCATGTGAAAACCATCTCAACAGCCTGACACTCATTCAAGACCCTTGCAAACTCAACACCATCTCAGCAACCTCTCACTCATCGAGACCTTTGCGTCCACGCAATCTCTGTCTATCTCCCTTAAGTTCAGCAACCTGACACCCATTTAGACCCTTGCAGCCATGCAAAATTGTCCCAGCAGCCTGACACTCTTTTTGAGACCCTTGCAAACGCAATATCGTCTCAAGCAACCTTACACTCGCGCGATCTTTTATACCACGCAATGCCATCCCAACAACCTGACACTCTTTGAGACCCTTGCAAATGCAATATCTTCTCTGCCAACCCAACACCCATTGAGACCCTTGCAGTCATGCAACATCGTCTCAGCAGCCTAACACTCATTTGAGATCCTTGCAACTACGCAATACTATGTCAGCTAAATTCACACTTTTCAAGACCCTTGCAACCGCAATATCGTCTCTAGTAGCATGAACTCTTTGTGACACACACATTTGTGCACACCCGCACAAACTAACTTGCAAACACCTCTCAGTGGCACTCTATCAGCCACACCCAGTTGGCTATTTATCTCCAGTAGCATATGGGCCACTTATCTTTTCTCTGTCTATCTCCCTTAGGTCAGTCAAGTTCAGGTTCTCCATCCTGCACCAGGTTGGATGTTATTTCCCAAGGTTTTTGGTTGACCCAGTCTCGATCCCTACCAGGACCTCTCTACTAGGGCGTCATTCAGAGCCATGTAGCAGGCTGGCAGTGAGGACCTCACTCCCGCCCCTCTGTCACCCTCCATGTGTCTGAGAGCTGAGCTCAGACACAAGGGCATCCCCTACCCTGCCATGGCCAGTTAGGCAGAGTTCTTCAGGTTTCCCTTCCGCCGACAGCCACCACAGGGCATAGTGCCCAACAGGCTTCCCTACAGTCCATCTCTGGGGCAGTCTCCCAGCTGCACTCCATGGTCTCCTCTCTATCAGTTTCTGATGTGCTGACCAGAGTGACAGCTTGGGGTATGCCCTCCCACGACCCTCCCTGATCCAGTCACAGTCGTGGTGCTGGCATCCCTTTCTGCTGATACGCCAGAGGCCATGTCTACCGTCCTCCCTACTCACCTCGTCCCTGCCAGCCTCAGGAAGGACCTCTTGGAGGGCAAGTACGTCAATCTAGCATCTTTGCTTATTTCAGTACATGACTTGGCTGATAATAGATTATACGCCTGGGGGGACGTATCAGTGGTCATCAAGTCAAAAGACCCTAGGCTCAACCGTAAACTAACAGTCACTGAGTTTGTCTTGGCATTTAGAATGTTTAGAGATGCCATCTGCTCAGCCACCCCCAGCAGGAGGCAAGAGTTGGACTCAGTCACAGACCTGGGATACAAGTACGGAGGGCACACCTTCTACGGCTATCACTGGTCATTTTCGGTAAGGCAGCAGCCAGGCTCAGCCAGTTCCAGGTCAAAACTGACTGGAGTGTTTCTGACACAAAGCTGTTCTGCCACCACTTGGCAGACCTCCGCTCTATCATTTTCCAGTCTGCTACCCACACGGCAAACTGGTGCTCTGATGCAGCCACAAGGTGCCCCTTCTACCCCCCTTCCACCTCCGGCACCGGTCAGGGTCTGCCAACCCCCAGTCAGTCGCGGCAACTGGACAGATTAGGATGGCCTATCTTTTCAGTAGGGGCGCCGCCATTTGTAACAACTACAATCAAGGCGGACGCTTCTATGGCCAGTGCAGGCTACTCCATGTCTGCACAGCATGCCACAAAGCACACCTAAAAGCCACCTGTCAACTAAAACACGAGGGGAAGTCCTGACTAGGCCAGATAGTTACAGTTGGTTGGGGCTCTACCTCTCCACACACTCCACTCCTCACCGACCATATCCCTAGTGCACGGCTTCACAGCGGGGTTCAACACCAGCCTCATCACCTTACCCCTTGCAACCCACAAATGCAGGAAGCTATCGAGGAACAAGCCATAGACTCGACAAATTTTAGTACGCTTTGATTGTTTCAATACAAAAATATAAGGCACAAATACAGGAAGGGATAATGAAATAAAATAAATAAGGGAGGTTATTCCCGCGCTATCTATTATGGAAAAGGCTGTGGGTGGAAAAGCCGCATACACCGATAAGGTGAACACCTGACCTTTTAGATAAATGTGTATAAGTAAGTGGTGCTGCGCTGATCCTTAGTGTATAAACAAGTGAACATAGGATAATAAATAATAATAAACAATGCGCTAGATAGGAAAGTGGTAAAATGGCGTAAACGTGGGGGATAATGTGTATTAAAAAATGTTCATTTGAATATTCAATAACTTCAATAGTGCATAAAAAATGACATAAGTATACTCAGACAAAATATCACTTCAATTACCTAAAAATAAAATCCACATAATAACAGTATAATAACGTGATACTATCAGAGCACCAGTGACTAGCTCTGAATTAAAAAAAGAATAGGGTGCATAGTAAATGTACATATATACTTGGACCAGCGAAATTTAAAGTGCGGACAAAAGGTGCTATGTGCAACTCAAAATTGGAAGAATAGTGACTGGCTATTTCTATATAAAGTGCATATTGTGCATGTTGACATCAAATAATGAATAAGAGTAAAAAGTCTTTAAAAAAAAAAAAAAAAAACTTTTTAAATATAATGTGACAGCAACGTGCTACCATGCACACGTTGCAATTAAAGTGCTAAGGAACGCATTCATAAATGCTCAAGTACAATCCTTGTGTATAGTTGTGACAGCAACGTCCTGGCATGCACACGTTGCAGTTAGAGTGCTGGGTGAGTCACATCTAATTTTTTCTTCGTGTGCTAGACACTTTGGTGGGTAATAGCCCCTTACCTTCAGGTAATGGGGCAAAAGCAGGTAACAAAAAGGTTGTTAAGGGCGTCCACCTATGGGTTCCAGCGCGTCCCTCTCTATCCTGGATCTTGGGTTGAAGTTCCCTCAGGTATAATGCAGGGGGGTTGTATTCATAGGGGGTAATCCACAGGAGAAAAGCCCAATAGTGTAATCCAGTTTTAAAACGTAACACTCTTTATTGTAAAAAATGCAGGTACTCACATAAAGATAGGGAAGCAATAATAACAATCCAACGAGCAGCGAGCTCGTGTGCCTCTGTCTGTGTTTGCAGCCTGTCTCGTCCCTACGCGTGACGTCACACCACGTGACTTCATCAGGGGTGTGACGTCACGCGTAGGGACGAGACAGGCTGCAAACACAGACAGAGGCACACGAGCTCGCTGCTCGTTGGATTGTTATTATTGCTTCCCTATCTTTATGTGAGTACCTGCATTTTTTACAATAAAGAGTGTTACGTTTTAAAACTGGATTACACTATTGGGCTTTTCTCCTGTGGATTACCCCCTATGAATACAACCCCCCTGCATTATACCTGAGGGAACTTCAACCCAAGATCCAGGATAGAGAGGGACGCGCTGGAACCCATAGGTGGACGCCCTTAACAACCTTTTTGTTACCTGCTTTTGCCCCATTACCTGAAGGTAAGGGGCTATTACCCACCAAAGTGTCTAGCACACGAAGAAAAAATTAGATGTGACTCACCCAGCACTCTAACTGCAACGTGTGCATGCCAGGACGTTGCTGTCACAACTATACACAAGGATTGTACTTGAGCATTTATGAATGCGTTCCTTAGCACTTTAATTGCAACGTGTGCATGGTAGCACGTTGCTGTCACATTATATTTAAAAAGTTTTTTTTTTTTTTTTTTTTTTTTTTTTTTTAAAGACTTTTTACTCTTATTCATTATTTGATGTCAACATGCACAATATGCACTTTATATAGAAATAGCCAGTCACTATTCTTCCAATTTTGAGTTGCACATAGCACCTTTTGTCCGCACTTTAAATTTCGCTGGTCCAAGTATATATGTACATTTACTATGCACCCTATTCTTTTTTTAATTCAGAGCTAGTCACTGGTGCTCTGATAGTATCACGTTATTATACTGTTATTATGTGGATTTTATTTTTAGGTAATTGAAGTGATATTTTGTCTGAGTATACTTATGTCATTTTTTATGCACTATTGAAGTTATTGAATATTCAAATGAACATTTTTTAATACACATTATCCCCCACGTTTACGCCATTTTACCACTTTCCTATCTAGCGCATTGTTTATTATTATTTATTATCCTATGTTCACTTGTTTATACACTAATGAAATAAAATAATTTTAAAAAAAGGGCAAAAAATTAAAAATAATGAGGAATCAACAAATTTCTGTGGGTAGCATAGCTGCATCCTGCAATTATCAAACATGAAGCATAGTCAATTAATAAAGGAGGCTGAAATACGGCTCTGCAAAAGTGTGGACATAATACAGTAGTAATATCTATAAGCCTATAGGCGACCTCGATCATCAGTTAAACATACTATCAGGACAATAATTATCCTATAATTGCGTGGTCTGCATTTCAAAGATAGAAGAGAGAAAAAAAAGGCAGGGGGGAAAGGGCTGAGAAAGAGGAGGAAGTATATAGAAAAATAAATCCAACCAGCTAGACTCGTTACTCCAGGATCTCACACAGACTCGGCCCACATGGCAGAGGGTGCCCCAAGCAATCAAGGGGGTTCCACCAGGAGATACCAGCCCTCTCAAATTGCCGTATGTCAAGCTATACGATCTTCTAAGCAGGCCGACTCCATGACCTCCATATCTTTAATTCTGGAATAGAGGTCTGAAAATGTTGAGGGATGTCAATTTTTCCAGTGTAGGGCCACTAAGCACCTTGCCGCTGTGAGTATATGTGTGGCCAGTTTTTTTGCTAATCCAAGGAGTTTAGGGGAGAAGGCCGAGTAGAAACAGCTTAGGGGAGAGGGGGATATCTAACTCAAACAGCCGATGGAGAAGCCCCGTACCGAGTGCCAATAGGGCTGGAGAGCTGGGAAGTTCCAATAAATATGGAGTAACGTGCCCCGGTCTTGGAGACATCACCAACAGCGGTCCAAAGCTGATGGGTATATAGCGTGTAACTGAGACGGTGTAAGGTACCAACAAAAGAGAAGCAAAAGAGTGTTTTCTTATAAAGTGTACATACAGAGCTCTTAGCTATATAGAGCTCAAGACCATATAGTTCTCCATTGTTCAGGAGACAGTTCTTCTGCCAGATTTTCCTCCCATTTATGGATATAGCTATGTTTCCCCAATAAAAGTCTGTCAGAAGAATATAGAATTTTATATGTGTCCGAGGTCAGTCCTCTCTGTGAGTGGCCAGGTAAGACTACTCTTTCAAATGGGGAAGATATGGAGAATTGAAGAGTCGGGGCGATAGTAAGAACATAGTGCCGTATTTGAAAGTACCCAAAGAAAGCAGTTCGAGGGAGGTCGTGCTTAGCTCTAAGTTTGTCAAAGGGTAGTAGTACCCTAGTCACCGGGTTCACTAGGTGTCTATAATGGAAAAGATTCTTCTGCAACCAAGGTGAGATCATCTGGTAGGTTAGACTATTGGGTAACTTAGGGTTGTAGAGAAAGGCTGTGACTAAAGAGGCCTCAGATTGAAGTGGGATGCTACGATTCAATTGTTTCCATATGGAGCGCAGCAGGTTCATAGTATGTAATAGGGAAGTGGAAGGGACATCAGCATTAGTGTTCCACAATAAGTTGTTCGGGTGGATGGGGCTATGCATAATTTGTCTATTTGGGTCCAGTGGTTATAGGGCTGGAAAGGTAACCCAGGATGCAATTGCTCTCAACTGGGCAGCATAATAGTAATGAAGGAGGTTTGGGAAAGCCAAACCCCCCTCGTTCCGAGAGGCATAAAGTATCAAGCGAGCTATGCTGTGTTGCTTATAGTTCCATGTAAAATTTAATAGATCTATCTGAAGCTTTCTAAGTTGTACCAATGGGATGGGCACTGGGAGGGTCATTAAGCAATACAGTATTTTAGGCAGTATGGTCATTCTGATCAAGGCAATGCATCCAAACCAAGATATTGGATAGTGTCTTCATTTAGACAGGAGAGACCGAATTTGTTCAAATAGGGGTCTAAAGTTTGCATCATATAAAGATTTGCATCGAGGAGTGAGGTATACTCCCAGATACTTAATGGCGTAAGTTTTCCATGCATAGGGAAAATTTTCAGAGAGATGATGCACTTCTAGTTGAGGGATTTTGTTTGTCAGGGCTTCCGATTTGGCTAAGTTTACTTTGTGTCCTGACAGGGACCCAAATTTCTCCAGGAGCCTATGAAGGTTAGGAAGGGTCGTGCGTGGTCGCTTCAGAGTTAGGAGTATGTCATCTGCAAATAATGAAACTTTAAACTCGCGTCCCCTAACCATAATTCCACTAATGTTGAGGTCCTGTCTGATCTGAGCTGCAAGGGGTTTGATGCACAGAGCAAAAAGCAATGGAGAGAGCGGGCATCCCTGTCTAATCCCGTTCAAGATGGGAAAGGGAGGAGATGCCCCAAAAGGTGTTTTGATAGAGTCAGATGGGGTTGCATAGAGATGTCTAATCGCCCAGAGGAACAGCCCCCTGAAGCCCAGGTATTCAAGGGTTGAGAACAAGAATGGCCAACTGAGCCTATTAAACGCTTTCTCGACATCTAAACTTAGCAGGAGCGCTTCAGTATTTTGTTTGTTGATGATGCATATTAAGTTGATGACTCTCCTAGTGTTGTCACCCACCTGACGTCCTGGTCTTGAGGATCAAGGAGGGAAGGACTACGTTTAAACGAAGGGAGAGCAATTTTGTGAAAATTTTTAAGTCTGAATTCAACAGAGCTATGGGTCTAAAGTTCACACACAGTGTGTGGTCTTTATCAGGTTTGGGTATTAACGTCAAGTGGGAAGCCTGCATGTCCCTCGGAATGTCGTCTCTGCCCAGAAATCCGTTAAACAAGTGGGCCATATGTGGGAGTAGGCTGGGTAGGAAGGACTTGTAATATTCGTAAGGAAGACCATCAGGGCCTGGGGCCTTACTGTTTGGCAGGAGTTTCAAAGTCTCAGAAATCTCCTCTTCAGTTATCGGAGAGTGGAGAGACTGTAAAGCTTCTGCAGGGAGGATGGTCACTCCACTCTTGGGTAGGCTGTGCGGGGAGCAGGTGGGGTGCCTGGGAGGTCATAGACTCATTACTAAAGACAGAACTGGACAGAGGCTTCATCATCGGCCCTTTCCCCTCAGTCACCTTTTCCAGTCTGGAAAGTCAGCCCTATTGGGCTTGTCAAGTGCAAGTTCTCTAATAAACTCCACTTAGTGTATGATTTGTCTGCACCTCATTCCTCTCACATACCAAGCCTGAACTCCTTGATTCCTTCCGAGTGTCAGAAACCATAAAATCAGACCAAGACAGAAGTACAGTTAAATCACACTTGTTTAATAATAAAAGTAAAAAGAACAAACCTAGTCAAAACATAGCCAAAGTTAGTAACCGGAAAGGATAGTCATCCAAGCCAGAAATCAGGGATCAAAGTAGTGGAACAGCAAGCAAGATCTGGAGCCAGAAGGGATGTCAGCAAAGCCAGTCTTTAAACAGGAATGCAGGAGATAGTTTCTTGTGATGTGACCAAGGCGAAGGCAGAGCTCCTCTGGACTGGATGGCTTAAGTAGGCAGGACTGATGAGCAGGATCCTCAACAGCTGAGTAACTGTGGAGAGAGATGGGAGTTGGCAATTAGCCAACAGCTGAGCAGCCAGCTCAGAGAAGGAAGGGCTGAGCCCAGCCCTGACAGTACCCATTCCTCAATGATCCCTCCCCCTCGGAGGACCACCAGGCTTGAGGGGAAAACGTCTATGGAATTAATGGAGGAGGACAGGAGCATGTATGTCCGAGGATGAGACCCAAGAGCGTTCCTCCGGACCGTACAATTTTCAATGCACCAGGTACTGTATGCACCCACGGAACCTACGGGAGTCAACAATGGACTGTACTTCATACACCTCATGGTTCTCAACCTGTACAGGGTGAGGACATGGCACTGAGGTGGTAAAGCGGTTGCAGACCAAAGGTTTTAATAAGGAGACATGAAATACATTTAAAATACACATATTAGAAGGAAGGTCTAATGCGTAAGCCACTGGGTTAATCCTGCGAAGAATATGGAAAGGCCCAATAAACCGAGGTGCGAACTTCAGTGAGGAAACACAAAGTCGGAGGTTGCGAGATGACAGCCAGACCCTGTCCCCGACCTGGTAGGAAGGCACAGGCAGGCGTCTGCAGTCAGCATGGAGTCTGCACCTATCATTAGCATGACGCAAAGCCTATGGCTATACCAAACGTTTGCATTCTTGGGGGCTGTCTGGAATGTAACAAGTTGCACATCAAAGCTTTGTAGCATATCAGAATATTCATCTGAAGAAGCAAGGCTGAACAAAAGCTTGGCTCCTGACCGTCTGGTGTGATAACGCTCTGCAAGCAAGCTTTAAAAGGACCATGGCTGACAAGATGATTGATGAATGTCCTGCTACAGAAGATCAAAGGCAAACTACTGCCCCTAGAGGCCAATACAGCAGGACGGACAGAAATATATTATATTAAAAGGACTACCTCTTGGCAATATCTCATTGAACAGGAGGCTAGTGGGGGTAGTTAAAAGTGGGTCTGAATGAATGTGTAAAAAGTGCACACAGAAGGGAAATCATCCCTTTTCGCTCTTGGCTCGTGCCTGATGGCTCTCTGAGCCTCTTGGCTCTCTCTGTTGCCATCAATTTGAGCCCAGCTGACAAGACAATATCTAGAGGACAGCCTTGCGATAAGTATATTTGATGTTCTATTGTTATATGCTCTATAATATTTTCCTTTAGTGTTTCCATGTTAGCATGTTCCTATTTTCTTGGGAAATAAATAAGACGTTGTTTTACTAAGCAGTGTGTTTGTTTTCATAGCTAACCTTAAATCATTATGCTTATCAACAGTAACATTATCAGAGTTTTAAAAGACTAGCTCACTATAGGAATAGACAAATTAATACATATATGGAATAAATAGAGGGAATCCGTAACCACCTTCGGATAATATTTATTTTAGCAAGTTATTTCAATTGGCACCCCAGAAGGCGTGTGGAATTTATTTCTGCACAGAACCCAAACCCTAATGTATTTTTGTCTTGAGTCCCTATAAGCTAATGAGTCCTCAACTACACCCAGAACTGAAAGCCTTCTCTACTGTGGACAAGA
Source organism: Aquarana catesbeiana (assembly GCF_042186555.1). NCBI lineage: Eukaryota > Metazoa > Chordata > Amphibia > Anura > Ranidae > Aquarana > Aquarana catesbeiana. The sequence continues at coordinate 119,042,310 of NC_133328.1, forward strand.
TTTGCGCTGGTTCGTGAATTCTGAAGCCCTGCGTGAGTGGTCCTGAAAGTTCTATGAAATATTTCATCAGTGAGCAGACGCGCAAAAACCTGGTGAGATTTTTGGCTGGTATATGTGTATGTGTTAACATTTATTGTATTGCTAATGCAAATTGTTTGAGGCCTGTGTAGCTGGTCAAGTGTGCTGGTGAGTGAGGGGCTGATCGCCCTTGGTTATCTGATGTAGCCTGCAGATTGACAGGATAAACCACACATCTTTGAGGAGAAAGTGGGAGAAATATCTCTTTTTTTTATTAGTTTATTTTTATTTATTATTTCCCCACGTGAGAGTGAAAAAGCTCTCTGCTCCAATAGAAGTTCAATGGGGCCTGCGTTCTGAGATAATAGGGCTAAAGTCAGTGTTAATAGTAGAGCATTGATTAAGAGTGTGCTCTGCCTTGTGTGCTGTGGTACTACAAGTAAAAGGTAGCTTTTAAACAACTTTTTATCTGTGTGTTGTGCCTGTGTGCATTGTGTAAGCAGCTGTTGTATAGACTGGTTAAACAAGATTCAGTGTGAAATTAGCATATCAATGGAGGTCATTGATGATTTTCTTAAAGCGGGGTTCCACCCAAATTTTGAACATTATCTCTATGCATTCTCTTCCTTGCCTAGATGCTGACATGCTGTGTAAAAAAATTTAAATCGCCGTAATTACCTTTTTTTTCTAATCTTCTTAGCACTTCCTGGTTTTCCTCCCATGGGAGTAGGCGTGTTTCTAGCCTCTCCCAGACCTCCCACAGCCCCCTGGGAGCTAGTCTCAGGCTTCCCAGCATGCATTGTGCAACAGCGTCATCACAACATCTCGGTGAATGCTGGGAGCACAGCATTCACTGCATCCAGGAAATACATGCTTGTGGGCTTCAAATGCCCACAATGAAGATGGAAACCGCCTTCAGTGAATTTTATAAGTTATTCTTTACAACGAAATCGGACACAGGCGGACTTATTACACAGAACATGTGAGTAGATAATCATGTGAAGAAAAGTTTGTGAATTAACTCCAAAAAAAAAAACGATAGATAGGTGGACCCCTGCTTTAAGATACGTGCCTGTGTTAATTCTAACACTGTGGCAGAAAACGCTTTAACGCACCAATTTAATGAGTTATTGAGACAATGTAATATTCATAATGATCAGATAAAACATAAAAAGTCTTCGAAAAAAGGCAGGAAAGCAAGGGTGGCCAATGTTGTATGCATGCTATTACATAGTAGTTACATAGTTGGTAAGGTTGAATAAAGACACCAGTCCATCCAGTTCAACCTGAGTGAGTGTGGGTCCATGTCTACAATTGTCCCTTTCCCTGTACATTGTGTCTCATTAAGATGCTCATCCATTATTATTTTTTTTAATTTAAGGTACTCATATAGCGCCATCAATTTTACACAGCGCTCCACACATACATTGCACACTCCCATCAGTCCCTGCCCTTAAGGAGCCAACAATCCAAGGTACCCAACTCACACCCATATACCAGGGCCAATTTTGGACAGAAGCCAATTAACCTACCAGCAAGTCTTTGAAGTGTGGGAGGAAACCGGAGTACCCGGAGGAAACCCACACAGGCACAGGGAGAACATGCAAACTCCAGGCAGGTAGTGTCATGGTTGGGATTTGAACCAGTGACCCTTTTTACTGCTTTTATTGAAAATGAAAGACTTTGCTGTAGCGAAAGAAGGCCAATGGTGTACTGAGAGAAACCAATTATTGGAGCAGGTACAAAGTGTAACTAAGAATATATCAACAATGGTTGCAAAAGCAGATGCAAATGTTGGTGATCACATTGAACAGTCAGTGACTGAGAAACGTGTATTGGAACAGAAAATGAATGAATTAGAGGAAACATGTATACAAAGAGAAAGTTGTGTTGCCTCTTTGTATCAGAGAAAGGCTGAGAATGAGTGTATCATAATACTGCTTAGGAAGGAATTACATGAAGCCCAGTCTGCCATGGAGTTATCCTCCGCATATGCTCAGTGTTTAGCAAAGATAGAGGCTTTGGAACATGTAGAAAATCCAAATGCTAGTGTTGCTGCAAGTGATGTTGCTATGGTGGGAATCAATGTTGGAGATCTGAATGAGAAATATTTAAATAAAAGTGTGGTAACTGCACTTGAAATTGATTCAGGATGATGATTCAGTAATGTTGTGCAGCAATGTGAGTCTCCATCGCCATATGCTCAGAGAAAAGCCTATGCAGGGAGACCAGCTCTCACGTGCTTTGTTTGTAAAAAAGGGGGTCACATAGCTAGGTATTGTATGGTGGCTAATAATGATATGCAAAGGAAATACCCTAAAACTACACCAAGGCATTATGAAGTTTATTCTGCGAGATGGGGTAGCAATCCGAGGCATAGAGGCCATAGTTATCAAACCCGTTTCCCTTTTAAGACCCAAATGCGGAGACTACAAACAGAAAATAGTCAATTAAGACAGGAAAAGCATCACTATGTAGAACCAGGGCTTTTTTTTCTCAGAGAATAGGTGCAGGAACTCAACCATGCCCACCACACATACATACCTGCCAAATGGCATCAAATAGTAGCTCTTCCCTCTGCATACAACCCCCTCCCTCCACTGCCCTTATTTTCTCCCCCCTCCTTAAAAGCTCTACCATCTGTCATATGTCTTACCTTTGTTGCAATATTAAGCTGAAACACCTATCCGGCTGTAGTACCTCCCAGCATACTATACTATAATCACTTGCAAGGGAGATCATGCAGTACGAGCATCAACAACTGGTCACCAGGGAAAAAAAATTGAGACGACAGAGGGTGCAGCCTACCACGCACCCTCTCCTGCCCATGGCTGCACTGAACCCTGGGCACCTAAGATAAGCTACCACTTGTAAACGCAGAAGCTGGAATTCAGTGTTACCAAGTGATAGTGGTGAGCAGGGAGCAGAAGACCCAAGCCAGAGGTGGTGGGACTGAGTTTCCCCTAGTTCCTGCTGAAAAAAAAGCCGTGTGTAGAACAGTTGCATAAACGCAAAATGGAGGTAGCCCCATGTTCATTCAAATATAGCACTGGGGGAAACAATGTTAGCAGCCCTTAGTGAGCTGCATGGATGGTAAGAATTTCTGGTTGATGTTTCTTTGCTATGAATATGGTTTAGATTTGAGTTTCAGAGATTTGCCCTTCATGTTTGGAATATTATAGAGGACCTTGATACATTTTTAGTATTTTCAAGGATAAGCCTCTAGATTGTTTTTTTTTTTCTGTTATGATTACTATGTTTTTTTTTTCTTCCTCCTCTTATTTTTATTTTTTTAATTATATATATAATTAATTTTTTTGTTTTTTTAATTTTTTTATTTTATTTTTAATTTTTGTATTTATTTTTTTATTTTTTTGTTATTTGTTTATTCATTGATTTTATTTTTGTTTTGTTCAGGTGGAAAATTGTTAGGTTTAGTCTACATAAAAAGGGGGGGGGTCGTCATTAAATTGGTGTGTTAAAGCGTTTTCAGCTCAATTAGCAGCTGAATACATTTTATTTAAGACAAGAGTTGGTAGGAAGCCATTCTAGCCACTGGAGTTATTGTAGTTTTTTTTCTTTGTTTTTATTTTGATTCAGGTGGAAAAGGTTCCAAGAGGTTTAGGATTTGTTCAGGGGAGGGGGAGTTAGTGCATAGGTCTTAAGGTACAGATAAATACATTTTTTTTAGTGTTTAAATTGAGAATTTTTGAGAAACAACATTGACGTTCATTTTTAATTGTTTTGCTCTTACCATGGGGATCCATTTTAGAGTGGGTTCATCCTAAAGAAATCATGGTTGTTTTGATAATTTGTTTAGAGTTGCAGAAGCCAGGAATACTAAGTTCCTAGGTTTCAAGGAGGGAACCATAAGTAAACATAGCAAGCAAACAGATTTTGTGGATAGGAATTTGATTCTGCTCTTGTTTTTCACTTCCAGTATCCTGGTGGAGCGAGATTGGAGAGGTTTCTGGAACAGAGATGAAAGATGTTCATCTGTTTGGCAGTTTGTCTGTGCCATACCACACCACAAATTTGTTCTGATAAACATTCAGGAGAGAAGGGACAAATGAAAAGATTCAGATTGATACTTGCAATATAAAGTTTCTTTTTCTTATGGACAATTTCGTGCTAATGCTGCATCTGAAAGACTTTGCCCAGCAACAAGACTGGTAAAACATTTTGCTGGAGTCTCTCCTGTAATTTATGAATGCAAACGTACTGTGAATACAAGTACAATGGGTTGGAGGTTGTGGAAGGAATATAACCTATCCAATCCTTCAGAACAAGAAATGTAATTTTTTTTTTTTTGTTGGAGGGAGGAATTGAAAGAAGGAAATCATGTTTTTAATGTGGGACATGTATTGACATAACTTAAATAATATGTTGCAGGTACCCAGGAGGTTGGCACTTATGCATAATAAGGTGTCTGTTGGCCAGACTAGAGGGTGCCAGGGGACACATCAATGGGGTGATTGGGGTACTGGACCTGTGGGACACTAGAGCTGGATATGGGGGATATCTGGTTGATGTTTCACCTGAGATGTTGGAACCTTGCACAGGTAATGCCAGTGAATACACATGTGAGCATGCTCTGTTAGATAAGGGGAACAAACGCTGGCTACCAGGATACAGTATGCACTTCAACATCTCACAGTGGTTGATAAAAACCTATTACCCTATATGTGCTGAATATACGCTGAATCAAATGCGGTCATTGTACCAGGGGCTTACTGCCAGAGATGTGCGGACACAGAATGAGGTTCATGCAGGAAGCTTATTTCTGAGCAGTAACTGAAAGAGGAGGGATGTATTCAGTACTATATTGGGGGGGGGGGATAGGAGCTGGGATGTGTGTTGTTAATGGAGTGGATAAGAAAAATGTAGCGCATAAAAAACTAAAATAGCAAAAAATAGTGATGAAATATATAGTCAAAAACACCACAAGTCTTCCGACCAGATATAGTGAATAAAACTAATGAAAATAAAAGTCAATTAGCCATAAGGCAAAAAATGTGAAAAATGGATCTCCAAATGAGTGTACACGTGGAAATAGTCACTGGAAATGAAGATTATTCCAAACGTTGGCAGGAAACTTGGTTAATCGGTACATGAGAACCACATCCAACCAAAAACGGCATAAAATCAGAGATTGGTAGGTATAAACTCTTACCAGATCCAGTGGACTCCCCTGTCAGCGACATGGAGTCATGAAGACAATGTGCCACCCTGGGCGTGTGGAAAGATATCCGGACCATCAGAACTTCCGAGTAGGACTTCACAGGAACTCACAGGGTCATCAGATGAGTGCTCCCGGTGGGTACACAGATGGAAATCTGGCAGCTGTAATGTACTGCATATGGTGGAAGTTGAGTATTCACTCAACTGGTGTCCCTCAAGAACCCGTAACCAATACCCCAGAGAAGCTCCTACCATCTGGTCTAGAGGCAACTATACAACCTTCTGACAACAAACCAGTTCCTGCAGTCATCCCAAGCTCCATAGTGGTAAGTGCAGTAACATCATCCTGTCCTGCTAAGGAAGTTCTACCACCTGACTGCACGTATGCCTCGAATGGCACCATAGTCTGTAAGCAGGAACTGGAGATGTTTGAAAAAGCTTTGCAAGCGACGAAAGTCTCCCCTGTAGGAACTTCTAAAGCAACAATGCCCAAAGGGAATAAGGAAAAGTCTTCTAACACTACTGTTGGTACATATGCCTATGACGAACTACCTGTTCACACCCAGAGGGTGTTTATAAGGGACTGTCACGGTTCCTACCGTGCCATGCAGACAGCCAGGTGTGGTCACACCCCAAGTGGCTCAAGGAGGTATTGAACCCTTGCTTTGCAATTAGTACCTGTCACTCCTGGTTCCAAATTGGGCCCAAAGTGTCAATATTTTGTGTGGCCACCATTATTTTCCAGCACTGTCTCTTTACCCTCTTGGGCATGGAGTTCACCAGAGCTTCACAGGTTGCCACTGGAGTCCTCTTCCACTCCTCCATGACCACATCACAGAGCTGGTGGATGTTAGAGACCTTGCACTCCTCCGCCTTCTGTTTGAGGATGCCCCACAGATGCTCAATAGGGTTTAGGTCTGGAGACATGCTTGGCCAGTCCATTACCTTTACCCTCAGCTTTTTTAGCAAGGCAGTGGTCATCTTGGAGGTGTGTTTGGGGTCGTTATCATGTTGGAATACTGCCCTGTGGCCCAGTCTCTGAAGGGAAGGGCTCATGCTCTGCTTCAGTATGTCACAGTGCATGTTGGCATTCATGGTTCCCTCAATGAAGTGTAGCTCCCCAGTGCCGGCAGCACTCATGCAGCCCCAGACTATGACACTCCCACCACCATGCTTGACTGTAGGCAAGACACACTTGTCTTTGTACTCCTCACTTGGTTGCCGCCACACACGCTTGACACCATCTGAACCAAATAAATTTATCTTGGTCTCATCAGACCACAGGACATGGTTCCAGTAATCCATGTCCTTAGTCTGCTTGTCTTCAGCAAACTGTTTGCAGGCTTTTTTGTGCACCATCTTTAGAAGAGGCTTCCTTCTGGGACGACAGCCATGCAGGCCAATTTGATGCAGTGTGCGGCATATGGCCTGAGCACTGACAGGCTGATCACCCACCCCTTCAACCTCTGCAGCAATGCTGGCAGCACTCATATGTCTATTTCCCAAAGACAACCTCTGGATTTGACGCTGAGCATGTGCACTCAATTTCTTTGGTCGACCATGGCGAGGCCTGTTCTGAGTGGAACCTGTCCTGTTAAACCGCTGTATGGTCATGGCCATCGTGCTGCGGCTCCGTTTCAGGGTCTTGGCAATCTTCTTATAGCCTATGCCATCTTTATGTAGAGCAACAATTCTTTTTTTTCAGATCCTCAGAGAGTTCTTTGCCATGAGGTGCCATGTTGAACTTCCAGTGACCAGTATGAGAGAGTGAGAGCCATAACATCAAATTTAACACACCTGCTTCCCATTTACACCTGAGACCTTGTAACACTAAAGAGTCACATGACACCGGGGAGGGAAAATGGCTAATTGGGCCCAATTTGGACATTTTTACTTAAGAGTGTACTCACTTTTGTTGCCAGCGGTTTAGATATTAATGGCTGTGTGTTGAGTTATTTTTATTATTATTATACAGGATTTATATAGCGCCAACAGTTTACGCAGCGCTTTACAACATTAGGGCAGACAGTACAAGTACAATACAATTCCATACAGGAGGAATCAGAGGGCCCTGCTCGTTAGAGCTTACAATCTAGGAGGGAGGGTCAAGTTATACAAAAGGGTAATAGCTGTGGGGGATGAGCTAATGGAGAAAATAGTGCAGTTGTTAGATGGAGGCAGGATAGGCTTCTCTGAAGAGGAAAGTTTTCAGGGATCGCCTAAAAGTGGATACATTTGGAGACAGTCTGACAGATTGGGGTAGGGAATTCCAGAGGATGGGCGAGGCTCGGGAGAAGTCCTGGCGATTAGGTTGGTATTTTGAGACTAGGCTAGTGATGTAGCTGGGGGCAGAGTTGTGGATGGCTTTGTAACTTATTATTAGTATTTTGAATTTAATTTGTTGGGCGAGTGGCAGCCAATGGAGGGATTGGCAGAGAGGGGTAGCAGACACTGAGCGGTTTGTAAGATGAATGAGTCTGGCAGCAGCATTCATGATGGACTGAAGGGGGATAGTCTATTTAAAGGTAAGCCAATGAGGAGGGAGTTGCAGTAGTCGAGGTGAGAGATAACCAGGGAGTGAATCAGGAGCTTTGTGGTTTCATTGGTTAGAAAGGGACGTAGTTTAGAGATGTTGCGGAGGTTGAGGCGGCAAGCTTTGGAAAGTGATTGGATGTGGGGCCGAAAGGAGAGTTCAGAATCCAGGATAACACCTAGCACCCTGACATGTGGGGACGGGTGGATGGTTGTGCCATTGCTCTTGAGAGACAAGTCAGGGGAAGAGGCACGTGGGGGAGGAAATATTATAAGCTTGGTTTTGGACAAGTTTGAGGAAGTGGTGTGACATCCATACAGATATGTTGGTTAGTAAGTTAGTGATGCGTGAGGAGACTGATGGAGTGAGTTGAGGGGTGGAGAGATAGATTTGTGTGTCGTCAGCGTAGAAATGATATTGAAAGCCGTGAGAGGCTATCAGCTGACCCAGGGAAGAGGTGTAGATTGAAAATAAAGGGGTCCAAGAACAGAACCTTGGGTGACCCCGACAGAGAAGGGAAGAGGAGTGGAGGAAGTAGAATTGTAAGTGACACTGAAGGTGCGTTGGGATAAGTAGGATGAGAGCCACTGAAGAGCACAGTCACGGAGACCGAGGGAGTAAAGTTTTTTGAGGAGGAGGGCGTGGTCAACCGTGTCAAAGGCAGCTGAAAGATCCAGAAGTAGGAGTACAGAATAGTGTCCGTTGGTTTTTGCAGTTAGTAGGTAATTTGTGAGTTTTAAAAGAGCAGTTTCTGTGGAGTGTTGAGGGTGAAATCCAGATTGAAGGGGATCAAGAAGGTTGTTTTTAATGAGGTGGTCACTCAGTTGGTTGTAAACCAGGCATTCAAGGAGTTTAGAGGAAAAGGGGAGCAAGGAGATAGGGCGTAGGTTGTTAAGATTGGTAGGGTCAAAGGACAGCTTCTTAAGTATGGGGGTGACCAATGCATGTTTTAGAACATTGGGGAAGATGCCAGAGGTGAGGGAGAGATTGAAGATGTGGGTTAAAGAGTGTAGGATGGAGTCAGAGGGCAACCGTAGCATATGAGAGGCAATAGGGTCCAGGGGACAGGTGGTTAGGTGGGTGATAGAAAGGAGTTTAGCAACTTTGTCTGTAGTGGCAGATTTGAATAGGGGGAGTGTCAGTTGTACCTATGGGGTCTTAGCTGGGGGAGATACCTGTAGAGTGGAGATTTAATCACAGATTGACTTATTTTGAGGGAACAGCAAATTTACACTGTTATGCAAGCTGTACACTCACTACTTTACATTGTAACAAAGTGTAATTTCTTCAGTGTTGTCACATGAAAAGATATAATAAAATATTTACAAAAATGTGAGGGGTGTACTCACTTTTGTGAGATACTGTATACTGACGGTGTCAGTAGGGCAGGGGTTGGTGTCAATAGGGCAGTGGATGGTGTCAGTAGTTTTTATGTGTACTATTTTTTTTTTTATGCGTTTTTTTATTCTTGATGCTAAAAATACCTTCCATTGCCCTTAGCCTTTTCCACATTCCTTTGTTTTACTACTGTGATCCAGTTTCCTGTTAGGCCCCTTTCACACGGGACGGATCCGTGTTGATCCGCCCCGTGTTTATCCGCTGCTCAGCGGGGATCGCTCCGTTTTCCCCAGCTGAGCAGGCAGATGACAGGGCGGGACCCGCACACTGTGCAGGGACCGCCCTGTCAGATCTCCGCTCTCCCCTATGGGGGATCGGAGGAACACGGACCGTCTGTCCGTGTTCCTCCGATCCGCTCTGCAGACGGATAGAAAAATAGGATTTTCTTCCGTCCGCAGAATCGGACGAGAGCGGAGCCGGACAACATCGGGTGTTAGCGGATGTACATCCGCTGACACCCGCTATCCCATAGGGATGCATGTATGTCCGTATTTCATCCGAAAACGGATGGATGAAATACGGACATACTGTCCGCATGTGTGAAAGGGGCCTTAGAGGGTGGCTGCATTCATTCTCCATGTTCTCACTGTACGTAGCCACCCTCTCTTGTTCGCCACCGAGATGGACTTGGGACTGTGGCTTATGGGATTTGTAGTGTGCATAGAGCAGGGCATATGAATGCAATAAACGTGTACTGTTCATGACTAGTGTAGTCCAGATGAACCCATCTTATCCCATACTGTTAGCCGCCCATACTCCACCCTCTTACCAACTCACCGACCAACAGCATCAAACCAGCCACCCCCCAGCTGTCATGACGACCAACTTCTTCCGATCCTGAAAAATAAACACACACATTAAACCATACTAACAACACTTTACACAGGGAGGGAGGGTGGGAAATTCTGCCTCCTCGTGTCTCCTTCCAAGCACACTGCTCCGTTCTTGCTCCGCCCCCCTTTTATATGGCCACTCCTTCCTACTTTCTTGATCTCTCCTCCCACCTCTCCATGAAACTTTTTAACCCCATGTGTCACTAGACACACTGTCATGCCCGGCCCTCCACTATTCCACTTCCTTTCATTATTCCGGGCCTCACTTGACTAGTGTAGACCAGATGAACCCATCTTATCCCATACTGTTAGCCACCCATACTCCACCCTCTTACCAACTTAAATAATGAGACCACACCTTTCTTCTGGAGTATTAATGGCCACAACAGCCTTTTATTAAACAACTGTATAAATACCTCCAATCAACTTAAATATATAAATAACATATAACTTCAGAATAAAACAACATGTTTTAACCCAATCTGTTGGTCAATGACGGAGCTACCCCTTTTCAACACATATCCAAACAGTACACTGCAGGAACATATTTCCAAACTGATAAGGCCTCCAGCTGTGCCGCTCGGAGACAACCCCCTCCTGCAGTGCAACAATACCGGTATTCCTTTCAGGAATACACAGGAGGGGCCATACTATTGATGACCCCCCACCCCTTTTACCACATTTTATTTACCGCTACCGTCACCGACCAACAGCAACAAACCAGCCACAGCCCGAAAGGATGAAACCTTATCCTTAAGGGCCCCTCCACACCCTCAAAGCCCGTTGTATGCCTTCCTGCAACCCCATGGTCCATAAATCAGTTCCCACATCCGTGAGATGAACACCATCCCTTCACAAATATAGGCCTACATTTATCTCCAACTCCCTGTGGCGGATAACCATGCCCCCCTGCTGAACCAAAAACCTCCCCACCACCCTATTGACTCGTATACGAGCCTTGTTGATTCGCACCACCGACCTTGCATTGCGCCACGAAGTTCGTGCCACAATATCGGACCATAGCAACAATGTGTTTGGAAAATTAGTATGTAAGTGCAACAGATCAGCTTTTACATTTGCTATCAGTTCCCTGACCGTACGCACCCCCAAATCGTTACCTCCAGCGTGTATGACCAATATATCCGGAGACCTATCTAGCCATGCATATCGTTCCACCTCTGAAACCACTCTACCCCACATCATTCCTGGTCTCCCCAACCACCTGATAAAAGCCTCCCTCCGTGATATGCCTAACTGACGCCCGTCCGGCCTCGCATCACCTCTCCTTGCCCCCCAAAACACGTAGGAGTGTCCCAGTATCCAGACGAGGCGTGGAGACACTCCATCTGAAACGAAAAGACAACAAGGCGGGTGATATCACCAAAACAACACAAACAAAAACCCCACTACATGCGTGAAAACAACCAAAATTAGTGACTATATATGTATATATTTTTTTTTTTTTATTATTATTCCAGTACTAATTGCGGGCGAATGTATGTACGGAATCTCTCTGATTCCCATCTACCAATCCTCCTTACAGCTGCCTCATCCAACCCGCATCTGGCAGCTTCTGTAGCCGCCCCAATGCGAAAGGAGTGAGGCGTATGCCTTCCCGTCTAAACCAATCCCCGATAAGCATTTCCGAAACACAGTCACAAATTGAAACCTTGATAGGTACGACCCATCCTCATGACATAAAAATGGTCCCTCACCTACCGGTCTCATCTTCCCAAAATCACCCACCGTCCTCACCGGACACACTGGTGATCCCGGCAAGGCATGCAGCCATACATCTATACCTTTTCCCAACTGATCTGTTTTCGACCTCCGTAGCCGTAAACACACCTTATCCGTGTAAGACCGCACATCCTGTACTAAAATATCCCCCGCTTCCTTCCTGGACGGGCTAACTAACTCTCCCACCCGAATAAAAGCCCCAAAAAACGCCAGCGAAAAAGCCGCTGTAAACAGTAAACGCTCATAACTTGAGTTGCACACCGACCCCAGTTGGTCACAAATTGCTGCCAGGTTTGCAAAAGTGACCGGCCGTCGGTTATCCTTTTTCTTGCTTCCCTTCCTGTACCCTTTTAATGCCTGCCTCACCCAAAAATCCTTCGTCCAATCCTCTTTTCCTTTTAACTTATACAGGAATGACAATGCAGCCAACTTTTTACCAATAGACGATATCGCCACCCTGTCTTCCATATTTCTGGACACAAAATACAGGACCATTAATCTCACCTCCCTGCCGTCCTCACCCGCTCCAGCTTCCCGGACCAGTCCCAACTATTCTTTCCATACCTTCCCATATACCACCCATGTGGACTCACTCACAGACCGTTGTATCCATCCTGCGACGACTCCAAGGCCAGCTCCCAAATCCAACCTGGACAAGGAATTCCTTCCTTCTCTGCAGCCGGAGCTAATTCCCTGAACTTGTCCCACTGAAAGCGAGACAGCGAATCAGCCAATGTGTTGTCAATCCCCGGTATATGTACAGCGTAAATGAAGATATTCAACTGCAAACACCGTAATACCAACTGTCGCAGTAACCTTATGACAGGTTGGGAAGACGCTGACATGCGATTGACTACCTGCACCACCCCCATATTGTCGCAGTTCAATCTCAACTTTAAATTCCGGCAAGACCTTCCCCACAATTCCATAGCCAGCACTACTGGAAACAATTCCAGTAGTACCAGGTTACACAGAAAGCCAGCTTCCACCCAAGATTTTGCCCATGGTTCCGCGCTCCATTGCCCCTGAAAAAACGCCCCATAACCAGTAGATCCCGCCGCGTCTGTAACCAACTCCACATCAAAATTACTTACTGGACCCGACATCCACACTGACTTCCCGTTGTATTCCATCAGAAATTGATACCATACCTTTAGGTCCTCCCGATGTTCTTTTGTAAGCCTAATGTAATGGGCTGGTGCTTTAACCCCCGCTGTAGCCGCCGACAGCCGTCGGCAAAAAACCCTACCCATTGGTATGATCCTGCAGGCAAAGTTCAACTTACCAAGCAAGGATTGGAGGTCCCGCAATTGTATTTTCTTCCTCCCGTGTATCCGCCGAATTTCCGTCTGCAAATCCACTAACTTGTCTTGCGGCAACCTACATTCCATCGCCCGTGAATCAATAACAATGCCCTCCATTTTTTCAGCTGCCAGGGGCACACCAAACCGTTCTGCAATGTGCTGCAACGTTGACAATAAAATCGCACACACACTTGAAGAAGGGGGGCCTATGCACAGGAAATCATCCAGATAGTGTATCATAGATTCAAGCCCCGACACCTCCCTAACAACCCATTCCAGAAAAGAACTGAAAACTTCAAACATAGCGCACGAAATGGAGCAACCCATGGGCAAACATTTGTCCACATAAAATTGTTCCTGCCAGTGGCACCCCAACAGCCAAAAGCTATCCGGGTGCACTGGCAGTAGCCTAAATGCCGCCTCTATATCAGCTTTTGCCATTAGCGCCCCCTCTCCGTATCGCCTGACCCATCGCACCGCCGCATCAAACGAAGTGTATGACACGGTGCATGCTTCAGGGTCAATGAAATCATTAACCGATCCCCCTTTTGGGAATGATAAGTGGTGAATTAACCGAAATTTATTCAGCTCTTTCTTTGGCACTACACCCAGTGGCGACACCACCAGGTCTTTTAATGGTTTTGACCCGAAGGGGCCACCCATCCGTCCCAAAGCCACTTCCTTTGCCAATTTCTCCCCCACCACCCCTGGATGTTCCATTGCAGATTTTAAATTCCGCGCTACTGGAGGAACTACCTCCAATGAACACGGTATTTTGAACCCCTCCCTGAACCCCTCGGTTATCAGTAACGCCGCTTTCCTGTCCGGATACTTACTTAGGAAAGGCTGCATCCTTTCCACCTTCACCGGCGTCATCCCTCTTGTAAGTAGACTCCCCGGCACGCTTTCCCTTTTTGAAACACCGAGACAGGGTGTGGGCTCCCCCACACCCTGAACATTCGTGCTTGAATTTGCACGATCCCCCGAATTTACAGGATCCCTCATTAAACTGCCAGCACACCCCCCATTTTTTGCCGGCCGGTAGTCCTGAGGAGTGGGTACCCCCGGCCCCCCCCTGAAATAACTGAGGCGGGGCCCTAGCTGACGACATCAGTCTCATCCATAGGCTAATATCCTTATGGTCCCAACGCAGATCCGGACGGACCGCTCTGCGTTGGCGAAACTGTTCGTCATACCGTAGCCAAGCAGTTCCCCCATAAACCCTGTGTGCCTCCCCTATAGCATCCATATAACAAAACAACCCCGAACAGTGTTCCGGGTTCTTTTCGCCAATGACGCTGGCCATGATAGCGAACGCCTGTAACCAATTTACAAATGTCCGCGGTATCAATCTATATCTCCTCTTCTCTTCATCCTCCTTCTTGGAATCGTCGGGCCTAACCCTATCCAGTTTGAACTTTTCCAAAGGCAATAAGGAGAAGATCTCCACATACTCACCTTTGTAAATTTTTTCCCGCACCTCCTGTTTTAAATGGGCTCCCAGTGGGCCTTCAAAACACACATATATCTCACATCTTGCAGCGTCAGCCAGCCTAACCACATCAGACCTGCCCTTCCCTTCTGCGGCCTTCTCACCTGACGCCTCCTTCGCCGGCATCGGCTCCATCATCTTGTCGGTCGATACTACTGTAGCCGTTAAAACCTCAGGCCCCCCCCTGAGTTCACCCCGCCCTGCCATCTTTTTCCACCCTCTGGGCGTCCCCTTGCGTTTCCGTCCGCTGAACATGCCCTTGTGCATTGCCAAAACGACCCACCAACACCCGCAGCCCTTCCAATAGCTCCTGGAGCTGCCCCCCGGACCCCGAACTGGCAGATGCAGTACCCGCCAGTTGTTGGTCCGGAGCCTGTCCTGACGACTGCAGCAAAGGTGACACCATCCCTCCTGCACCCGGTGCCACCGCCCCCAACATACCCTGTAACGCATTAGTAAATGATAAATTGTCACTTGACTTACCGGGCTGACCAGGAGTCCTCCCAACAGCCGCTGTGTCGCTCTCCTTCGCAGGCGCCTGCTGCCTTGGCTCCTCCTCCTCTTCCAACATTCCATCCTCCGACTGTCCCACGTGTGCCGAGACTGATGACACAGGCAGCCCCCCAGGTGAATTCCCCCTGGAGGCCGTAACACCACTCTGTCTTGTAGCCTGTACATTGGTGCGCGCTGATGACGATCCCTGCTACCCTGACGTCCCTGCAACCGGGCCAGCCTGCGTCCTGCTCCGTCCGCCATCTTGTGCATCCCCCCTCCTGCCAGGTGAGCTCCGCCCACCAACAGCGTCATCCGATTTGCTTCTCCATGCCTCCCTTGCTCCAGCCTCAGATCTCCCCCTTCTGTCCACCTTCCCCCGCTCGTTGAGAGCTACGGGGGGGCAAGTCTGGTCTCCATAGCCTGGCCCAGCGTTCCGGGAAGCGGCGCCATTGCGGCCCGTGGCCCCGCCCACTGAGCCGTGACCACGGCGTGTAACCCGCCCAGGCCCCGCTACCGTCGCCTTGTGACTCCTCTTCGCCGGCGGAACCGATCGCTCCCCCCTAGGGCTCCTCTCCACCCGGCCTTGCCTGTCTTCGGGTCCCGGCGAGTAACGCGCCGGAGGCCGCGATCTCCGCGCACGCGCCGATGGCCCATCCTCCCTCACAGCCGCGCTGGTCTCCCCGCCTAGTAGCTCAGTGACCTGGCTGTGGAGCCAGTCTGGTCCTCTCACCTCTGCAGCCTGCCTCAAGCGCTCCAGGATCACCTCCACTTCCGCCATTGTTGCTGAGGAGCAGTGAAATTCTGCCTCCTCGTGTCTCCTTCCAAGCACACTGCTCCGTTCTTGCTCCGCCCCCCTTTTATATGGCCACTCCTTCCTACTTTCTTGATCTCTCCTCCCACCTCTCCATGAAACTTTTTAACCCCATGTGTCACTAGACACACTGTCATGCCCGGCCCTCCACTATTCCACTTCCTTTCATTATTCCGGGCCTCACTTTCTAACAAAAACAGTAGTGAGGTGAAGAATTGAAAGGGAAGTGTGGTCAAAGTTTTTGTTGGCCATACTTCTCTTGTGGGTCACAGGAGTGCGCCTATTTTTGCTTATAGCGGGCTACATCCCACTGTCAGCTAACGTTGCAGAGCTGCTCCACACTCTGGAAGGATCCTGACCATATTGTCAGGATCCACCCAGATGCCTGATTGACAGCTGGCTCTGGTTCTCAGCATGAGCTTCAGAGCCAGAGCTAGCTGCACCCGCTGCCTGCCTGGCCCTCCAGTGGGGCAGAGTGGAGAGTGATGACTAACAGTCACTGCTCTCTACCTTAAGAAGATTGAGAACTCAGGCAGCGGGGGTCGGGTGATCACTCAGTTCTCAGTCTTAGAGCTGACGTGCGACAGCTGCCACATCACACCGATGCTGCAGTATAAAGGTGAGTATGTGTGTTTGTTTTTTTATAACCCTAAACTTCCCCTTTAAGTACTGGATGTGTATGGGTGATTTAGGGAGAAAAAGGATATCATTTAGTGTCACTTTAACTTTTACATTCTGTCCTGATGACAGCATCCTGAAAGAAATAAAATGAGAGTGAAGCATCCAAAATGGGACACAGACAGCAATAAAGACCTGAAAGATAGAAAGAATCTTTTCTAAATTAAAAATAAAAAAAGGTTTGGTTGTAGTTGCACTTTAATCATAGAGCAATACAAAAAGTCACCAGCATAAAGTACTCTTGCTATTTTACACAAACAGCCTTTTTAAAAGATGTTCAATTTTAAATTAAAAACAGAGGTTTTTGTTGCATACTGTATGTGTGTGTGCATTTACACTGACGGTGTCAGTAGGGCAGGGGTTGGCGTCAATAGGGCTGTGGATGGTGTCAGTAGTTTTTATTTGTATTTTTTTTTTTTTTTTTTTTTTTATCAGGAGCCCCTTTGGTGAATTATCAAGGGGAGGAAGGGCTTTGGTGAAATATCAGGGGTTTAAACAGGGGCATTCTGCACCACACAGTGTGATTACAGTGTTCCCAGGCACACCTGGCACACCCTGTGCGCACACCTATGTGTATATAACAATGAATTAACTAAGAGCAGGTATGCCCTGGAGGTAGCCCCTTTTCACAGTAGAAGCCTAAATCAATGGCAGAGTTCCAGTGTGCATCTGTGCCAAACAAAACAAATATGGCAACTGCACAGATCAATTTCTACTAGCAAAAGAGCAGGGCAATCCACAGTATAAAATAATACATTGGCTAGTTTCACATGAGCTGTCTGATCAGTTACGCCTGTCAGTTTTTCAGGCAGACCCGATCAGACAATCCATAGCTCTCTATGGAGTTGCGGATGTCAGCGGATAGCAGCCTGCATACGATCCGATCCTGTCCACCAAAAACAGTGGATGGCATGAAAGTCGGAAGAAAACGGACAGGCGGTCCGTTTCCATCTGACAGCCCCATAGAGAACAACGGGGCTGTGTCTGTGTCTGTTCCGCTATGCAGAGCCTGTCACCCGCCTTCTCAGCGGGGAAATTCCCTGCTAAGCAGGCAGATGCGGACTTTGGAAAATGCCCATGTGTAACCAGTTATACTCAACACACGCTCCAGCTAGTCAGCACAAAAAGCTTACTTAACCTCCCTGGCGGTATGATTATGCCAGATTTTTGATGCTCAAAGCGGTACATTGTTTCGCATGGAAAATTGGCGTTATATATTGTAGGCCTGTAATTCTTAGGAATAACTCACTTAAATTTGTCCAAACAAGAGTCTAGTAGACATCCCGGGTATGATAAAGCTTGAAACACAAAATTATAAATTATAATATCATAAATATCATAATATCATAAATAACTATAAATAATTATAACAAATAATAATATAATACAAATAATAATAATAATAATAAAATGTATTCAATAATGTAATCAACTCAAAAATACTGAAATTTGCTCAGTTGCAGAATTGTCTCTGTCGTTACTTTCAGTGTTTGATGACGAATTTCACCACGAATCACTATCGCTCAATTCTGCAAGTGATTCTAATTTGCTATTGCTGTTTTCTAGCTGGTCTAAAACCACTTTTGACGTAAAGGGACACTTTTTGCTTGCCATGGACAATCTCAAGTTTCCAGGTAGAAAGAACAGTATATATAATATAAAACTGTATGCAGGGCACTGGACAAACCACTAGAGACAAAAGGGAGGTGAAATGATTTGACACAATAATGTAATCTGTAATATTACAGTGTACTGTATGTGTTCTGTGTTCTTTACTGTTTGAAATTCTGGCAGGCTCCGTCCCTGTGCGTCGCAACGCTCACAAAGAACGAGCCCGATAGTGAAAGATTGAGCGAGGACACAGCCCGCACACACAGCGGAAGGACATCACAGGATTCTGGGGACATGGTAAGTAACTTTCCTTGGTTCCTGAGATGCAATCCCGAGTGTGGATCAGGGTTACGGCTTTTGGACTGAAAATTAACCCCGAGCCACACTCCTGAATACCACTAGGAAGGTTAACCCCTTCAATACTAGGCACTTTCACCCCCTTCCTGCCCAGGCCAATTTTCAGCTTTCAGTGCTGTCGCACTTTGAATGACAAATGTGTGGTCATGCAACACTGTATCCAAATTACATTTTTATAATTTCTCAAAACAGATTGAGCTTTCTTTTGGTGGTATTTAATCACCACTGGGTTTTTTATGTTTTGCTAAACAAATGAAAAAAGATAGAAAATTTTGAAACAAACCCAGTTTTTCTTAGCTTCTGTTATAAAATTTTGCAAAGAAGTAATTTTTCTTCAATGATGTGCACTGATGAGGCTGCACTGATGGGCACTAATGAGGCGGCACTGATAGGCAGCACTAATAGGCTCTGATAGGCAGCACTTATGGTCACTGATAGGCGACACTAATAGGCACTGATGAGCACTGATAGGCGACACTGATGACCTGATTATCTGTGTAAATGTCCTCTGTCACACTTGGCTTTCTTACCTGAACCCGATCATTCCAGCAACGAGCACAAGCCCAACGTCTCCCGCCGCTGTCTGGGGTCTTCATTGGATAGACTGAAAGCAGCAGGAGCCATTGGCTCCTGCTGTTGTCAATCAAATCCAGTGACATGGGATCCCGGGGCGGGGCAATGGACACAGCAGCGGGACTCGTGAGCGTGCCCGCATGGGTGCCCCCATGAAAAGCATCTCTCTGTGGGGGCACCTAATGAAAAGGAGAAGCCAGGAGCACCGCCGGGGCACCCTAGAAAAGGAGGATCAGGGCTGCTCTGTGCAAAACCCTTGCACAGAGCAGGCAAGTATGACATGTCTGTTATTTAATTAAAAAAAAGAACCTTTACAATCACTTTATTTGAACAAGCTGGGGTTAGAAGCTGTTTGGTTTGTATGCACAGCTGCACCATATTCTGTGTGCACCAGTTTTAGTACATCTCCCCCAGTGCAACAGGAATATAGTGGGGGGAGATTTACTAAAACTGGAGAGTGCAAAATCTGGTGCAGATGTGCATAGAAACAAATCAGCTTGCAGGTTTTTTGCCACAGCTTAATTGAACAAGCTGAAGTTTTAAGCTGATTGTCTACCATGCACAACTGCACTAGATTTTGCACTCTCCCGTTTTAGTAAATCAACCCTCATGCGCCAAGCTACTTGAAAGGATCCATTTCTGGAGAGTCTGAGACTTTTATGTCACGCCTGGAAGACCACAAGTGTAAAGGGAATGGGGTAATCATTACAAATTCACTTATATACAGTTATATGTTTCAAAGATGCCACTGGTGGTATAAAGACTGCACAACTAGCCAGTGGCCCAAGCTACAGTGAGCTCTCTGAGTGGGTCAGTCCAAGGCTCAACCCTATCCTCTGCAGATTTTGATCAGCTTTCACCCATTGATCTCACTGTTCTTCACCAGTGGACTTTTACCTTTTTTCTCCAGGGGTCCTTACTGACTCAGACCTGAGAGGTGTACTGGTCTGTCCGACTCCCACTGGATCTACTTTTGGCGATTGTGCACATTGCTTCTGGACAAAATTTTATCTCCCAACCAACACTAAACTTCCCACAGCGAATATTGCTTCTGGGGATAAGAGACACACACACATTTTACTTCATACCAAGGAACTTCTTAACCCCAGAACTTGACATCATCTTGATCAGCAGATCAGGCACTCATTTGAACAAGAGCAGTTTAGTCGACTCTGATTCATACATCCTTAAAAGGTATCTATGGTTAATATATAAACTCATATTCATTTCCACATTCTATTTTTATAATTTCTGGCATACTCCTAATAATCTGGATGATCTTAAAGTTTGTACACGTACTTTTTGAAGAATCCCACACATGTACACCTTCTTGAATTCTGTGACACGTATTCACTATGGGAGGAATATGACAAACATAAAACCCCTTACAAATTTTTGCATAGAGCTCTACATTTCATTAAGTATGCATTCAGGTAACATTTAAAAGAAATCTGTACTGAAACAAATAATGGGGCCATCACTGATTTCCTTCTAAGAATACTAGTTGCCTGGCTCGTACTTGGTTCAATATTTTAAGTTATTTAGCTCAAATAACCCTTAAGATTAGAAAGTCAGAATGACATGAGGACACCATGTAGGCAGGTGGCTTACTGTTCATTTAGTTAGCAATTGGCTACCCAGGTCAGGGGGAAAGGGTTAAAGTTTTGCTGCATCAGACTCCCTCCCGTGAATTACAAATGGGAAGAATTCTGGGTCCTAGGGGCTACGGGGCTTAAGAAAGGATGGAACATATGCAGAAGCTTGCTGAGTCTGCTTCAAGAGTGCTGATTCAACGGGGCTCGCCAAGGACATGGACTTCTCCGTTTCAGTTATACCATTAATGGACTTTTCCCATAGAAACATCACCTGTGCTGATAACCTGGGGCAGCCACAGTTAGGATGAGGACGTTATTACATTTTATATATGTTATGCTGAACCTTCAGTAAAGTTGTTTCAATTGCTTTGAGCCTGGTCTGAAGTTATTCAAAGGGATGCATGTTGGGTTTTGGCGTATCCCAGAGAACCTAGGTCTGTAAAGCACTATTCGGTATGTGTGACACTATTACAAAGAGTTAACCTACAAGGCTAAGAAGAGGAGGTAGTTCTCATGGGTAACCACAAGAAAGAACAGTTACAGCAACCAGTCGTTGGGTGACAGGTCCTCCTGTAGCGGGGGGGGAGCTCTGACTCCCTACCTAGCTGTCTGTCTTCACTGGTCAACAGAAGCAGACTATCGTTACGGAGATCTAAGGCCTGATGACTACGTACTGGAAGGAAAGAGTTAACTCAGGACCGTATGTGGCGGGGTTTCGTTCGGTTACTGATAGTGAAGTGGTGGAGATACGTTGGACTGGGGGGGAGTGGGCAACGGCTCTCCATGACCCTCCTAATGCAACACATACATCCATTATAAATGTGTAGCTATTTGGGACAGAACATCTTATGGAAGAACTCCATACATTAATGTTGCACACGAGTGGCTTGTCTCTGAGTCAGGGACTGTCTTAATATTTGTTTTTTTCACATGACTGCAGCCTCCACCTGGTCCCAGTCATTCGTGAGCATGTCTTCGGGCGAGGTGTTACCCCACGTGCACAGGCGCAGCCAGAACCTGCCCACAATTATATCTGCGTACTTCCCCTTAGATCTATACCTCATAAAGTAGGCCTACTTCATGCTTCCTTAAAAAGTACACACGTATTGATATCTAATGCAAACATGTGGAATTAAAATTGCCTGAGCCCTGAACTGTTCTATAAATGTACATTTCCCAACCTAGTTATGTAAATTTCCTCCAGGGAGTGTGCACAGTGCTTTATGCATCCATTCTCTGGATCTCTCAGTATTATAAGGATTACTGTACCCTTGCTATGACCATTAGTGTAACATTTGTCATTTGTAAAACAGATGGCTGAGATATGTAGATCTGTTGACATTTCAAGAGGCACTAAACTGGTGCTATGGCTTACAGAGGAGACAATGTCAGAGACTTCTGCTTCCATTCTGAGTGCAGCTGTATTTGTCAGCACAGCTTAATTTCCCTTCCCGTAACATGGTGCTTTGCAGTAGATTATTCAGTTGTTGTTAGTGAGAGTCAGCAGCCCAGATAATTGTGTGACTAAATACATGTAAATTACTAAACAATTTCCACTAGTTTTCCACTAGCATAATCAAGATAAGTTACATTGCATTTGTCATAGACATAATTTCTATTTTTCTTTTAATTGTATACAAAATAGCATGGAGGATATACAAAATAAAATAAAAAAAATAAAAAAAAGTAGATTTTTCCTCTATGAGTCCTATTCCTATATGGCACTTATTATGTCTTATATGCCAATAGGCTGCCTGTTTGTGCCACTAATCTTTAATCACTTACAGTTATATTCTTTGGAAATGTCTGGCTGCATGAGGTAGCTCAGCTCTAACATATTGCATTTAAAGGTAAACTCCAGCCAGCAATATAATAGGGTGACCACATCCTCTTATAATAGGGTCACCACCTCCCCAGTTTCAGGGGACAGTCCCAAATTTTAAGGGGCTGTTCCCAGGAAAAAAGTGTCCCTGTCTTTTTCCCCAGATTTAATCATAGTGTTCCTGGCCCAGGAAGCTACAGGGTAATCTGTCTTACCAACATTTCTGTGATTTGCTTGGAGCAGGAAGGAGGGGAGGAGTGTGTCTGCTCCTGGCCGTGACTAGGACTATTGATGATATTGCATGCTGATATCATGTGTATTAGCCAGACCCTCCCCTGGCTCAGCTTGTGTAGACTTATATTTGCAGGAGGTAAGGGTATGGATTATTTGCTGCCTTGCTCTTCTTTGTGATGTGGCCTTCAGTGCATATTTGGGCCTGGAGCCATTAAGTCTACACCACACTAGGGTCCAGGGCCGACATCTATTAAATCAGTGGTCAGCAACTTGTAGATCGCGGACAAGTGACTAGTAGATCACAGTCTGGACTTGCTGACCCGCCATCCCAGAGTATCAGAGTACAATGCAGAGGGATTAGTTGTAAGGTTGGAGCTGTAATAGGGAGCAAGAGCCGCATAAGCCGATGCTTCCTCTGTAGTGCTGGCTACAGTCCCATATGGAGTGATACTAACTGCATCTCTTATCCTGGCTGGCGCTCTCCAGAGTGGTGCCAGCAGCAGGAAAAAATAAATCTTTAGGTCAGTGTGAAGCAATACACTGGGCATAATAGTATAGGGCTGCTTTTTACACTGATGCAAATGTACTGCACTGCACCCATGGTGCAGGTTAACCGCAGCACATCAGTGTGAAACCAGCCTTATAGGGGGCGCAGAACAGTAGGGCTCATCTACAATTTGCAGTTTGGGGGTAGCAAAACCCCATAGTTAAGACATGTGGTAAAACCCCATAGTTAGGGGCGTGGCCTGGACCGGCATGGTGTAGGGAGTGTGGAACGGGAGCTCCGCTTGCCTAACATCCGTATCCCTATATCCTGGGGCAAAGCCTGCTAATTTTTTGCACACTACTGGATTCCAGGTATACCGTGGTATCGAGGAACATGTCACCGCCAAAAAAAACGATGGACTCAGCTGCTAAACTGGCTAAATACCATCATGCTGAGAAGGAGGCCGAGGAGGATAATGGTGCCGGATCCCCAGCTGCGACAAGCTCTTCTGCAGAAGACACCGCACGAGTGCTAGAGGCGATATCGGATTGCAAAAGCACCTTAACGGGCAAAATTGAAGAGGTAAAAATAGATGTCTCACTTATACACCAAGACTTACAGAAACTCAGAGATCGAGTTACTGAGACAGAAAACCGCATCAGCCACGTGGAAGACAACATGCATCCGTTACAAGTGACCACAGAACAACTACAACACCAGCTCCATATGGTCCTAGCTAAGCAGGATGATATGGAGAATCGCCTCAGAAGGTGTAACCTACGGTTTGTAGGTTTACCCGAAGGCTCAGAAGGTACAGACCCTCCCTCGTTTCTCGAGAACCTTCTTATCAATACCTTCGGAAGGGCTGAATTTTCCACATCTTTTGTGGTCGAAAGAGCGCACAGGCTGGCTGCCAAACCTCCCCCTCAAGGGGCACCACCCAGGTCATTTATAGCTAAATTGCTTAATTTCCAGGATCGGGATGCAGTTCTCCGAACTTACCAGATTGAAGGGCAATATTCCTTTTAAAAACGGCGAGATCAAGGTCTTTCCAGATTTTTCAGCCGAGGTCCAGAAAAAGAGAGCGCAATTCACCGAAGCAAAACGGCAGCTGAGGATGCGCCACTATTCTTATGCGATGTTGTTCCCGGCTAGACTTCGGGTAGTCAGAGAAGACCGAGCACATTTCTTTGAAACACCTGAAGCTCTCTTTTCCTGGCTTGAAAGCGGCACCAGCACGGGACTTGATGAGTCGGCTGTGCTCTCTCCTTATGCTCTTCCTGGATGAACCTTCAACCTAAGATGCCTGTATGGACGAACACTCTTTTCTATCCATGCTGAAAACATTTGGAACTCTACAGGTACTGTGTTATTTTGAGCCTCTTTGTACCCCGGGACTGGTGTTTTGTTCCCCCACCTCCTTTTTCTCCCGCCCATGGAGGGTCAAAAGTTTTTATCAATATGCCTCACTTAGGTACACTTTCCCCTTCACTATCACCTATTTCATCCGTCCCTCAAGTCCCCACACAAATACCGCGGTACTGCACTGGATACGTATGGCCCCGATTTTCTAATCTCCATGGCAGGACGGCAACCGGTATGACATCTGTGATATGGCCTCGACATTCCATATCCTTCAGATTACCCCGACTAATTCATCCTGAAGCCACAAGAACGGATGTCATACTCCCTTTACTGTTGTACGTTTTTCAGCGGTTAATCGTCCCCTTAGGAGCGGTGACCCTTAGGTGATCCGCCATTGTTACTAATGACTGCAACAAGTATTGGTTGTCTCAAGTATGGTTTCCCTGGCCTGCCCGGCTCTCAAGGACCACATTCGATAGATCTCTGATGTGTTGTCTTGCCGGGCAATCCAGTGTGTTAAATTTTGTTGTTTTAAGTTTAAATACGTGGGTTTTTTGTTTGTTTCTTTGGTATAATGCCTACTGCATATATGATGCACTCCAAATTATCACTGGTTATGCTCACAGACAAGCAGAGATACTTTTACAAAGTTGTCCATTTCTGATATTGTTTATATACTTCAGATATGGTGGTGTGTGCTGCAATATCCTGATCTGGGGGCCCCGGGCTCCACGGGCGGTCCTGCATGTCCTCCCGTTCGCGGGGGGGTTTGCGGGGTCAGAGCGTGGGCTCGGGGTGCTCGGACTCCAGATGTCTGTACCCTATCAATATGCCTGATGTAAAGTGTATAACGTGGAATGTGTGTGGCCTCAGAGCCAGACCCCTCCTCGCTCTGAGGAAACCAGCGTCCATTGGCTGGTGAAACGCGTCAGCGGTGTGACGTCAGCACGTCACTGGGAGCCGCGCGCTATTCGATCTGGCAATTCGACCTGGCAATCCGACCTATACTATTTGATCCGGTCTATTCCTGCACAACTCAACAGCTGATGCTTGTCTCCTCCATTAACATCTCTCCATACTGAGACACCTGCCTTACGGCGGCTTCATCAACAAACGGTTCCTTCATCTTGGCATTTATCCGCTTACTACAGCGGCACCTATCCATGTAGAGACTTAGGAACTGCGGACTGAGGACTTACTGCAAACCTGACGACAGAGCTACTGAGGCTGGTGAGATCCTTCCATTTCATTCAGCGTCTTTATAAAAGTATGTCAGTATTGTTTGCACCTCCTATACTTGTCTCCATGGACATATATTTTGCTACTTGAACTGCACAATTTATATCTATCTGCTGGAACCGGGACATGATCTGATTTGCCATCTAAACAGCTGCTATACATATAATGTGTGCAATAACTGGGCATTGCTCACCTCTCAGCAGATCGATTCATCTAAATTGAACCACAATATACCTCATTAATTGCCAGATTGTCCATCCACCCACATCTCTGCTACTGATATATGACCTGCCCTCATCATACAGGACTTTCTAAAACACTTTTTTGCCAACTGCTACATATGACTGGTACTTTAATAGGGCAGCAATACTTAATCTTCATTATATCACTTAGCTTACTATACCTTATTTACAACCTAGAGATGTGTATGACGTGTATGAGTGGATGTGAAGCCGCGGCTCCCATATGTTTTTAATTACCCCTTGTGACAACGTTGTCCCATTTTAACTGGTTTGTGGTAACCGTCAGTCATTATTGCTGGTTTTTTCACTTTCTTTTGTATTTAATTTGGTTTACTATTTGGTAATAAATAAAGCTGATCTGTATCAACATCAGTGTTCCCTGCTGACCCTCTTTTAGAGAACTCTTTCTCTTATGTTTTTGTTATATGATTCATAGGGCATCTTGGAACTGCATGCAGACTTCTGCCTGCATGATTTTTTGATACTTATCCGTTAAAACGACCATCTATTTAACTAACCTATTGGTTGATCCAGGC
This sequence comes from Aquarana catesbeiana, assembly GCF_042186555.1. Classification (NCBI taxonomy): domain Eukaryota; kingdom Metazoa; phylum Chordata; class Amphibia; order Anura; family Ranidae; genus Aquarana; species Aquarana catesbeiana. Next base: position 119,068,854 of record NC_133328.1, read on the forward strand.
AACAATCCCCTATTTTTTGTTCAGTATTTGGGACGTTTTCTGTCCTTTCTTTGCCTTGAGGATCCCACCACTATTGTATTAACATTAGTGTTTCAGCGGACTGACAGACGGTCTAATAGCACAAACCGTGCATACAAACATATACATGGCATATATGATTGATCGAGAACTGGATGACGAAATTAATACGGCCTTCTCCACAGATGGAAAGAGTGAAGAAAATGGGGAATTAACACGTAAGCTTTTTAAAAATCATAAAAGGCTTATGATTAAATTTTTAAACCGTAAATGGGACATTTCCTCCTTAAAATCACATATTTCTCACAATATTATTCCTAGAGGTCTAAGAGAGAGAATTGTCCCTGCAGAACACCTCCATACCCCCAGTTTTTTGGAGGTGTGGAAAGAGGAATGTTTAAATAGAGGCCTAGCCTTAATGAAGATTATAGTTCTAGAAGAAGAAAGACAACTTGAGGAAATTAAAGGAGAATTAGAAATAAGTGCAAAAGCCCTGGAACCTCATAAAGGCGAACCTGATTTTGAAAAAAATAACGACTTCATTAAAAAAGAAATAGAAAGAATACAAAAAAATCTCAAATACACGAAGCAGGAAAAATTCAGACAAAATCTTAGTGATTTTGAGGGGGGGGATATTTTTAACCCTACCTTGCCAAACAGAAGTAGATCCTCCTCAAGAAATTCTAGATACTCACAACGTACCAGCAGGAATAGAATTGGTTCCTCCTCAGATAGTGACCTTGATAAGGATATTCCTACTAAATCTGTCACTTTTTTAGAGGAACCTCAGGGCAACCTAGTAGCAGATTGCCCAAAACAATTAACAGACAAGAGTCATCTCAGGGAAATTGGAAACGCAAACGTAGAGGGAAGAGGAAAGGATCGAAACATAACTCAGCATCGACGCAGTGGGCGATTAAGGAGCCAGAAAAGACGCTAAACAGAGTCTCTAGCTCAGCCTCTACGGATATGAGCATTATTAATCTATCTGATTTCCAAATGGATTCCAATCATGTAAAACTCCTTCAAAAAGGACTATCTTTTTCCCCCACTGCGCCCATGAATGAATTCGAAGTGTTTAAGGACATAAACTTATTCCTTAGAAAGGTTCTCTTTAGACTGTGGCACCAAAATGATTCCAATAATAAACCTATCCCCAATTCCAATTTTGACAAGGATGAAAATGAGGCTATTAATAACTTAATTTCTTTATTAGAGGAAAACGCCGATAGCGACTCTGAAACTGAAAATAGCCACCCAATCAGGAGGAAATCCAATTTGAGGATCAAGTCTACAAAAATGCCAGCCTTATCAAAGCACAAATGGCTTCAACTATTCCTAGATCAGGTTAAACTTGATCTTGGTAAGATCAACTGGGAATGGTTGGGATCAAGTAATTTAACCAGCTCTGAGAGAAAAGCATTAAAAGAACTACAGGAGGCCCCAAACTTGGTGATAAAGAGAAGTGATAAGGGTGGAAATGTGGTCCTACTTAGTGAAAAACTCTATGAGGATGAAGCTTTCAGACTACTAAATGATACATCTACTTATAAAAAACTAGCTTGTACCCCATTTCCAGCCCTGATAGACACTCTTAACACCAAGTTAAAACTAGCTATGGAAGCCAATCTACTCACTAAAAAGGAATACCTTTACCTCCGAGCTGATAACATTACTATCCCAACCTTCTACATAATCCCAAAGTTACATAAATCACTCACAAACCCTCCTGGAAGGCCAATTGTTTCAGCTATCAATGGTCCACTTGAGAGAACAGGCAAGTTTGTGGACTCGATGATCAAGGATATGGTAACAAAACTACGGTCTTTTGTCCGTGATAGCAGAGATATACTTTCTATACTATCCCATTTCTCCTTGTCATCAAATGCCCTTTTGGTGGGAATAGATGTTGAAAGCTTATATACATCGATTCCCCACCATTGGGGTATCCAAGCATCCAAAACCTTTCTGGACATCCATTTCCCCCTATTGGGAGCCCACAATGAGTTCATTATTGATACATTAGAATTCATGCTAAACAACAATTTTTTTCAATTTCTTGGAAGATTTTACCAGCAGGTGAGAGGCACCAGTATGGGTGCCCCATGGGCCCCTTCATATGCGTGTCTCCACCTCGGCCTTTGGGAGGAGGAGGTAGTTTACAAATCCTCGATGTACCTTGACCACTGCACTTTGTGGTCAAGGTACATCGATGATATACTCATGGTTTGGGAGGGCACAGCGGAACAACTCGAGGAATTTATGTCCCAACTCAATAATAATGAAAGGAATATTCATTTAACTTATTCCTATTCTGCTGATGCCCTCTCCTTCCTTGACTTAAAAATCACCAGATGCGGAGATAGGATAGCGACTAGTACGTTCCGCAAGGAAACAGCAGCCAACACCCTCCTCCTGGCACAGAGCCATCATCCGAAGTCCCTAATAAAAGGGATACCAACGGGACAATTTTTAAGGATCAGGAGAAACTGTTCAGAGGATGAACAATTTCTATCTGAAGCACATGAGATGTACAACAGGTTCAGAAAAAGAGGATACTCACACAATTGCCTTAAAAAAGCTAAAAATAATGCATTAGAAAGAAAACGTGAGGATCTCCTAATTACACAGAAAAACACTCAAGGACATGAAAAATTAGAAAATGATTTTCCGAGAATCATCACTAGGTTCGGTGCACAATGGACAAAAGTCCAAGAGATTCTCAACAAACATTGGCACATCCTTAAATCAGCACCTCTAATTACAGATTTAATTAGCCCCAAACCACTACTTACAGCTAAAAGGGCACAGAATTTGGGTGATTTTTTGGTCCACTCAGAATACACCAGAACCATCAATAAAAACTGGCTCACTGAAAGAAAACCCCCCCCTGGCATGCATGCATGTGGACATTGCAACATTTGCAAATATGTGGATCACACTGATGAGTTCGCCAATCCGAGAGGAGGTAGGCATTATCAAATCAAACAATTTATTAATTGTTCAACGACACGCGTCATATACATGCTCACGTGCCCTTGTAATAAAAACTACATAGGAAAGACTAAACGCCAACTCCGAACCCGGATTGGTGAGCACATCAGTGGCATTAGGAATAAAAAAAAGAATAAAGAAGACGATCGACCTATCCCAGTACATTTTGCCAAATTTCATGACAGTAATCCAAAGGGCCTCAAAGTTAAGGGGATCTATGTGCTGAATTTACCCCCCAGAAGAGGGGACTTTGACACTATTCTCCTTCAGAAGGAAAAAATGTGGACGTACTACTTAGACTCCTTAGCCCCCAAGGGGTTAAACACAGAATGTAGCTTTCAACCTTTCCTAGAACAATGATACCCTGTCCGTAAAATCCTAGAACTAATTTTCAATATAGCTAATACCATAAATAATCAACTTCTTCACTCTTTCTATTGCCAATCTTTTTAAGTCACTTTATCCTAGCCTCTTTCAATCGATGCTCTCACTTGCTTTATTTTTGTGCTTTTTTTTTTTTTTTTTTTTTTCCCCTTCCCCTTTGCTGAATGTCTTTCATGTGAGTGGTCTAGATGGTGACATCTAGTGGATAAAAATGGGAATTGCATCCCTTAAATGGCTATTTAAACCCTTCACCACTGACCCCTCCTCGCTCTGAGGAAACCAGCGTCCATTGGCTGGTGAAACGCGTCAGCGGTGTGACGTCAGCACGTCACTGGGAGCCGCGCGCTATTCGATCTGGCAATTCGACCTGGCAATCCGACCTATACTATTTGATCCGGTCTATTCCTGCACAACTCAACAGCTGATGCTTGTCTCCTCCATTAACATCTCTCCATACTGAGACACCTGCCTTACGGCGGCTTCATCAACAAACGGTTCCTTCATCTTGGCATTTATCCGCTTACTACAGCGGCACCTATCCATGTAGAGACTTAGGAACTGCGGACTGAGGACTTACTGCAAACCTGACGACAGAGCTACTGAGGCTGGTGAGATCCTTCCATTTCATTCAGCGTCTTTATAAAAGTATGTCAGTATTGTTTGCACCTCCTATACTTGTCTCCATGGACATATATTTTGCTACTTGAACTGCACAATTTATATCTATCTGCTGGAACCGGGACATGATCTGATTTGCCATCTAAACAGCTGCTATACATATAATGTGTGCAATAACTGGGCATTGCTCACCTCTCAGCAGATCGATTCATCTAAATTGAACCACAATATACCTCATTAATTGCCAGATTGTCCATCCACCCACATCTCTGCTACTGATATATGACCTGCCCTCATCATACAGGACTTTCTAAAACACTTTTTTGCCAACTGCTACATATGACTGGTACTTTAATAGGGCAGCAATACTTAATCTTCATTATATCACTTAGCTTACTATACCTTATTTACAACCTAGAGATGTGTATGACGTGTATGAGTGGATGTGAAGCCGCGGCTCCCATATGTTTTTAATTACCCCTTGTGACAACGTTGTCCCATTTTAACTGGTTTGTGGTAACCGTCAGTCATTATTGCTGGTTTTTTCACTTTCTTTTGTATTTAATTTGGTTTACTATTTGGTAATAAATAAAGCTGATCTGTATCAACATCAGTGTTCCCTGCTGACCCTCTTTTAGAGAACTCTTTCTCTTATGTTTTTGTTATATGATTCATAGGGCATCTTGGAACTGCATGCAGACTTCTGCCTGCATGATTTTTTGATACTTATCCGTTAAAACGACCATCTATTTAACTAACCTATTGGTTGATCCAGGCAACAATCCCCTATTTTTTGTAATGCAATCTTGTCCTACCTAAAAAAGCAGCATGCTGGGATCATGGTGTTGGTAGAGACCCACCTTACAGGCCAAATTATGCTGGCGCTTAAAAAACCATGGGTGGGACGGATATACCAAGCTCCATATACTGCAAATTCCAGGGGCGTGGCTGTCTTGGTGGCTAAAACAGTGCAATTTGTACTCTTAACGCTCAAATCTGACCCCCAGGGTAGGTTTTTGTTTTTGCATGCCAAAGTACATGGCTTGGAACTCCTAATTCTGTCTATGTACATACCTCCCCTGTTTCAATTTGGAATTCTGACAGAGGGGCTGACATTTATATCCCAATACCCTAATGTCCCTGTGCTCTGGTTAGGAGATTTCAATAACGTAATCAACAAAGACTTGGATAGACTAACACTGACCCCTCCTAGTAATCAAAATCAATCTTACACCAGATTCGGTAAACTCCTTTCAGACCTCAACCTAGTGGATACCTGGCGGCACCGACACCCAAATGATAGGGTATTCTCCTGCTTTTCTTCATCGTATAACTCAATGTCGCGGATAGATTTAATTTTACTATCCCACACCCTCCTCCCCATTTTGGGAGAGGTGGGTTTTAACCCAGGGGTCCTATCCGATCATGCTCCATATTGGATTTCACTACGTATAGACTCCTCCCCTACGACATACACGTGGAAATTAAACCCTTTCTGGCTGACAGCTATCCCTGGGCTAGAGGAAATTGGGACTGAATGGGAGTTGTTCTTCCAGACCAACCGAAATACTGCGCCACTAGAGCTGATTTGGGATGCCTTTAAAATACACGCTAGGATGATATTAATACAGCGTATTTCTAGATACCGTCAGAACTCGTCGCGGGTAATAAGACAGGTGGAACAATCCCTTGCAGAGGTGGAGAGAGAATTTATAGCTGATCCATCTCCATCCACAGCAGATCAATTAAAACTACAAACCAGACTTGTGAATGGTCTTCATTTCCAAAAAGCTGAGAGGAAGATCTTTTACAATAAACAGAGGGTGTATGAGAGTGGAGAGAGGGCGGGACATCTTTTGGCTTACCTTGCCCACTTGGACCATAGACCTCCAGTGGTGGTGTCTCTTCGGGCTGCGGATGGGACCCTAATTACTGACCCCGATATGGTGGCCGGGGAGTTTAGTTCTTTCTTCGCTGCTCTCTACACCTCCACTACCACCAACCCCCATGAGAATTAGAGAGAATCCTGGCTAATATAGAAATGCCCACCCTGACAGGTGAACAATGTGAGATGCTGGAAGCTCCCATATCTAAAGATGACATAATAGAAGCTATGACCTTACTTAACACATCTAAAGCACCAGGCTCTGATGGCCTCCCTCTTGAGTTCTACACGGCGTATGCTGAAACCCTAGTTCCCAGGCTCTATGACTTATTTTCCTATATCTTCAAAACTGGTATCTTGCCCCCTTCCATGAGTGAAGCTTATATTGTGCTGATACCCAAACCAGGGAAAAATCCAACTTTTCCCGAATCGTATCGTCCGATTTCCCTGCTACAACTGGACGTTAAGATATTGGCCAAGGTCCTGGCATTACGATTGAACAAAGTGATAATGACTTTAATCCACCCTGACCAAACCGGGTTCATGCCAGCCAAAAACACAGCCTTTAACCTACATAGACTACATATGAACATGCAAGCTGAACATGACCACTTAGGCTCCAGAGTAGTAGTGTCCCCAGACGCCGCCAAGCGTTCGACTCTGTCGAGTGGGACTATCTTTGGGAATGCTTACGACGATTCGGTTTCGGGCCCAGGTACGTCAGGTGGATTCAACTCCTATATCAGAACCCATGTGCCAGGATCTTGGTCAACAGCAAAGTGTCTTATTCCTTCCCCCTTTCCAGAGGCCAGGGGTGTCCTTTATCCCCTTTATTATATGCCTTGGCGGTGGAGCCCCTTGCCTCCTCCATCAGGGTACATGTTGGTATCCAGGGCTTAAGACGGGGAGATTTAGTAGAAAAGATCAGCCTATATGCGGACGACATGTTGTTGTATTTGAAAGACGCCGGCCCCTCCCTAAAAATAGCCCTTGAGCTCATTCAAAATTTTGGTAAATATTCTGGCCTCAAGATCAATTGGGATAAATCCTTGATTCTCCCCATTGATGTTAGTGTTCCCACTGATGTGATGGCCTCTTCTCCCCTTCTTAGAGTCAGCCCCATGACATATCTTGGAGTCATCATAACTCGTACACCAGAAGACTATGTCAGGCTTAATATAGAACACCTAATAGCACAATTAAAAGCTAAAACTCAAACATGGGTCAAACTACCACTGGGGGTTATGGGTCGGATAAATCTTATTAAGATGGTTCTCCTCCCCAAATTCTTGTACGTCTTTTGGCATGCTCCAGCCTATATACCCCTTAGGCTTTTCAAATCTATAGAAGCTCTTCTTAATTCATTTGTATGGGGATCGTCACGGCACAAATTGTCCTGGCAAGCACTCAAGAACCCAACTGAGTTAGGGGGTGCGGAGCTGCCAGATTTTAATATGTATTACCTGGCACAATTGTCTCATTTTTTCTTTTTAGATAAGCAGGACAAAGAGCGTTATCTATCCCTGACATGTTCCTCCTATACCCAGGGAATAACACACCCTTTCCAAATTCTGCTTAAAGACCGTAAGGGTACTGGGAATCTGGGTGGATGTAAAAGTCTATTATATCATCATTGGAAGATATGGGAGGTCATAGGCCGCAAATTGAAAATACCACCTACACATTACCACACACCACTATGGGATAATCCTGGTTTGCAAGAATTATTAACTATTCCCGATGTTAGGTTATGGTTAGATCAAGGAGTAAGGTATCTATCTGATGTGTACTGTCATAATGTACTTAAGTCATTCCAACAACTCAAGGGGGAATTTCACCTTCCCAATTCGATGCACTTCAGGTACCTCCAGCTCCACCACGCCCTCCAAACTCAGTTCAGTGCTGAATCCCCTAATGTGGAGTGTCTTGATGTTTTAAGCATTATAACTGACCAGGATTCCCGTAAGCTTATATCATTGTTCTACAACTCTTTACTCCGCCCTTCCGCAACCATTCTAGCATATAATTTAAAAGAACGTTGGGCCCGGGATGTGGGAGAGTTGGAGGATGACGAATGGGAGGATGCACTGAGCACCAATAAAAAGGTATCCACTAGACTATCTGATCGCGCCACACAACTGTACATTATGCATAGGTCATACTTAACCCCCCATAGACTGGCTAAATTCAAACCCAACCAGAATCCATTATGCCCTAGATGTGATGGCTCCTCGAGCAGCTTTATCCATCTTCTATGGACGTGCCCAGTGATACAGGACTATTGGTCCCAAATAGTTAAGTTTATACACGATAAGATGGGATCGCCTTTGACGCTTTGCCCGAAACAATGCCTATTGGGAATATTCCCTGACCCCGACTCGGACAAATTTCATAAAATATTCTTACAGGAGGTATTGTTCACGGCTAGGTTACTTATATCGAGAAAGTGGCTACAAGCCACGCCACCAACACTCCAGGAATGGATTTCAGTGGTCAACCAGGTACTGCCATATAAAAAAGAGATATACGTGCATAGGAAATGCCCTGCTAAATATGGTAGGATTTGGGACACGTGGCTGGAGAATGCAGATACGTGTACAGAAATATCTAGAGACCCACCATAAGCTAATTCCTGTATAGAGATATCTATGGGCCTTGTATGTGAGCTAAGTACATATTCATAGTTGCTATATGTTCCATGATGACAGGATGTAATATACATGACTGGTATATACTCTGTAATCGGGCTATACCTTCTTGTTGTCTGCATATACTTTATAGTTGCAATATTGTAGTATGTATATCATATGTATATTGTTCCTTTTTTTTCAAATAAAAACACCACGTTATTTGTAAAAAAAAAAAAGTAATGTTTTTATCACCCCCACCAAGACCGCACCCCCATTAGCTACAGTGCCCAGGGGTGTACACATGTTGCAGCCACAGCAGGAGTTATATGCCCTGTCATGGTTGGTGGGTGTAGCACTTGCCAAGCATGACCCATTCAAGTGAATGAGCCCCCCCAACTTTACGTGTGAACGAGCCCTAAGGGTGCCCCTGCCGAATGCAACTAAGGGCTCATTCACAAGTGCAGGAGGCGTTGCTGCTTCTCTGAAAGCAATCCGAGTGTGATTGACAAGTGTTTAATAGGCAATATATTGCCTTATCACCAACTGATTTAAACCCATGATGTAAGTGATTGTGACAGGGTAGTACGGCAATTCAAGGTTAAAATCAAGTGTGGGGAGGAGACACTGTGCCCGGTGATCTTTGACTTCTCCCATGTTGTTCAGGTAGACCACCACCTCCTAAAGGTTGCCTACCCCTGTATTAGATTGTAAGCTCCCAGTAGCAGGGCCCTCGTAACCCTCTTCTATTGAATTGTATTGTTGTAGTATTGTCTTCCGTTATATTGTAAAGCGCTGCGCAAACTGTTGGCACCATATAAACCCTGTATTATATTCATAAATAATAATAATAATACAGGCGTGAGTAAGCATCTAGGATGAGCAGCTGCCCAGTGCACAGTTTTTTATTGTGTGGGTGGGTGGGGGGGGCTGTGTGGCTATGTAAATTAGTAGACAACAACAGCACTTTTTGACATCACTATACTGAACAGGATTATGACTGGAGAGTCCACTGCTGGGAACCACCTCTAAATGCAGCCTGGGACATGACCGGTCACATGAGCATGTTGGTGATTGCCTGTACAGAGAGAGGCATTGGAGTGCTGAAGTGGTGACATGCTCCACCTGATGCCTCACACTCCTCCCCGTCCTGCTAGTACTGTATATGGTGCCTTCTACAGCCTTATAGGTGCTACAACTGGAGATGAGGGGAGGAAACTCACCAGCAGATGGTGGACTGTAGGGACTTACCAGCAACACCATGCTACGGTTCAGTAATGACAACTTAGGGAGCGGCAAATTTGTGCTGAAGGTGACTTTGTCATTTTGGGAGTCTATTGGGAGGAAGGATGAATTTTATTTTGAGAGGCACTCTGTGCCTTACTTACTTTTAGCCACTACACTTGTGCTTTTATGCACTCTTGACCTAGAGCAAAGAAGGCTTAAATGTTATTAAACTATGCTTTAGGCCACTCCCACTGTTAGTACAATTTGGCTACACCAATCATTAGGTGTAGCATTATTCATGTGCAGCTATTATCCCCTCCCCTTGCTCCACCCCGTCCCTCCTAAAAGCGGATGGTCAGTAGGATGTCCCCCGATTTATTTTTGAAAATCTGGTTACCTTTACTTTACACAGTTATCTGGTGTAAGCAAAGACACTGCTATATGTATGCCTGTAATTCCTCTTTCTAAATACCAAAGAAAAGCAAATACCTTTAAATTACCTAATACCCATGCAAACAGAAGAACATAATTGTTTGTAACTATTCTTCACATCATTCTGTAGAAGTAAAATGATAATGAATGCAGATGAAACATTTTGTATTCATGATTCTACAACTCATATGTTGTAACTTAGCTTACTGTCTATGCCCAAGTGGAAATTCCAGTGCAAGTGCACCACATACAGTATATATAAAATACACACACTGGAGCAATATTCATACTATGATTTATGATCTACTTCCCAAACTGACACTACCTGACTTTCATACTGACTATACCTGACTTTAATGTGGAGGTTGCAGTTAAAGGTAATACATTATTTAGATGCAGCAAATGCAAAATAAGAAAAAAAAATAATGTTTCTGTGTTCCACTGCCAAAAAAAGGGCACAATGGGATAGAAAAGGATTTAACTGAAATTGCAAATCAAATTTGATATTACTAAAAGCAGTGGTTTCATATTGATATGAATATTTTTTTTTTGCCTCTGAATTCATCCATTCCCTCCCTTGAATCTCCTGATAGTTAAAGCTAATCTGTAAATAGTGAAGCAAGGTTATGATAGAGACAAAGCTGGACCTTATATTAGGCTTATGTAGGAACTGTACTTGGGACTAACAGAGGGTTTTGTGGTCTCTAAAATTAGGGAAAAGAATATGTGACCTGGTAGAGGGAAAATCTGAACTATTTATCATGTCACTACAGATTTCTGTACTGGGAAGCAATCCGTGGGAAGCTATCCGTGGAAAGCTACCTGGAGCAGCTCTGGGTGGAAGTAGCTTTGAAGGTTACTCCTTAACAGCACAGTGCTCTTCATAATGCCAACCTAAGGAAAGCAGCAAATGTTTTACAAAAATTGTGTAAAGAGTCCCAAAAAACAACAGCAGAGAGCTCACTGGTGGCCCATTATCAATAACCTAAATAAGCAATGTGGGGAGCAGAAAGGGCAACCTGGGGCGTTTAGAGAGGAAAATATGACTTGGGTCTACAAGGGTGATAACCCAGACCTGTACTAAAAAAAGAAGTTGCCTTCATTAGTATATGCTGTGGGAGGGGTTAACTCCATTCTCATTTATTTATATTACCTGTATGTATCATAATGTGTCTCATGAACTGTAAAAAAATTGTGCATATTTTATTATGTATGCTTGTATTTTAGAAATCAACATGTTGTTTATGCCCTAATGAAGATTCTGAGTTGAAACGCTTCGGGATTTCTTTGTCTAATACAAACAACGGTTGTAAATGTCACATGACTACAAAATTTGTGGTCTGTTTTTAACTTAATATTGTATCATTTACAATATTCATGTTTTTATTGTTTTGTAATAATAAAGTGAAAGTATTTCATATAATTGTTGTTACTGGTGCCTAAAAAATCCCATCTAAATTTCTTTCCAATCTTTAAGAAGTTGCTTTTACTTTTTACATTAATGCTGGTGCCACAAAAAAAATCAACAGTTTGGGTGCCTGTTGTTTAACTTTTTCACACCGGCGCGTCCTGGCCCTTTAAGAGGTTTATGACCCTGGGAGGTTGGGTGGGGCTTAAGAGCATGTGACCACCGTGATTGGCTGTCACATGACCTGAAAACTTTGCTGCTACCGATCAGGAGCTTTCGATTAGGCACTGGGAACTGTGCAGGAATTATATCGATATGTGCCCTCCGTCGAAAGGTGCCCGCGCATGCGCGGGACGGAGCCGCGCTCCAACTGATTTCCCGATCAGCTGGAGTGACATGACCATGGCGCATGCGCACATCACAGGAGACATTTTTTGACGGGAGAGGGAATTTCATGGACACAATTGAAAGCTATTCACAGAGCGGAGGGGAACACCATAGTTGTTACATTATGCGTTGCTGTTGCAGGGCGGCTTCTGGCTGTGTTGAAGGGCGAGTTTTGTGTTGCAACCCACCCTTAGACACAGGCAACATGCGCTGATCAAGACACATGGGTGTGGATAGTATGCTGTGCTTAGAAGTGACTAAATGCTGCCTCTAGACACAGCAACACTCAGTGCTATGGCCGCATACAAACTGGCTGATTAGCTGTGGAACTCTACAAAAGCACATACACCGGATGCACACTGGCTCCGTCCAGGGTCGGTTGGAGGCTCTATTCACATATAATGGCTCAGATGAGCGGTTACAAGCGAACAGTGGCGGCACTGGCCATTGATTTGTACAGAGTACAAAGACAGAGGTGACCTATGCATACATTGTACAGGCACTGAGCTCAGCAGTAAAATATAAGCTATATAATTATACACCAATAGCAATAAGTGTTGTACTAATGAATAAACACATTTATACAATGTACAATGAGAGATTTTACAGCCATTATTTTAGATAGCAAGCTCAGCACCTCCCTGTAATTTTCACAGGAAAGATTATACAGATATATATATATTCAAGTGTATAAACATAAGACTAATCTGTATCAGTGTTTTGTCACAGTCTTTGCCAGTCTTTTGGAAAATAATAAAAGTTTCTGTCAGTCTAAAATATGGGAGTCAGTCTTTAAAGTGTTACTAAACCCAGGGTCTCCCACAGTACACAGAACACGGAACTGCAATAATTTTAATAAATATTAACTGCTAAATACCTTTTCGTATCAGCGGTATATTGCAGTGTTGTAACTTCTATCAGTGTCCGGCTGAGCACTGGTTAAAGCTTGTAGGAGAAGTTTTCATTCACCTTGGACTATCCTATGAGGCTGCATGACCCCTGACCCTCTGTCTGGACAGTGCTGATTGGCCCTGTGCTAATCACATGCACCCCCCCCCCCAAAAAAAAACTCTCTAGCAATACACACCAAACTGAGCATGTGCAGAGTGCCTCCTAGGGTTCTGTGCTATCAGCAGATCAATTAAGAACAGTAAAAGAAGTGGGGATCAGAGAAGACAGGATCGAACAGCCTTTTTACACAATGCACAGGATTAACCCCTAGGCTCTACAGTGAGTATAACAAGAGTGCTTTACTGCATATCCAGACTGATTTTACTGTTGTGGGTTTAGTAGTAACACTTTAGAGAACACTTATTTTCACAGTTCAGTGGGTTGCTGGTAGAGTTGACTATCCTCTCAATAAAGCACTGAATAAAAAATTTTAAGATTAAAGTACATGTTTTTCATCACAGTGGTCCTATGTTACTAGTATAAGATCAATAGGATAAGAAAACCAAAAATTATTGAGTAAACTTTTGTGCTGCTCTTATCTAATTTTTTAAAACCACAGTGGCTTGCCAACACTAACATGAGTTTCATGCATTTAAACAATGCATATGTAATTATATAAGTGCAGCGCTACCCCCAAAAGGTATATATGTAATTATTCTTTTGTGCTCCTCTATATAAATCATCTGTGCTTGTGTATATTACTCCACCACAAAATGACTTCTTCACCCAACAGGAGCCCCTGATGAAATTGTGTGATGTGGCGCAATGCGTCGAGTGGAGTTGGGTGACATCACCGTATACAGACCTTAAAGTAACTGGATTTTAAATGGAAAACAGCAATTTACAATATTATATGTATTGCTGTGGTGGTTTTAATTGAAGCGGTTTACCTGGGTGCACTGGTACACAAGAACACGTGAGTGCAATTTTATTTCTTTTTAGTATAAGAGAGTCAATTAGTAAAGAAAATATAATAATTTTGGTGGCCCTTTGAAGTGACCCTGTCCCATTAAAACAATCCCAAACAAGTTTTTCATTTTCACTGTCTGCATCACCAGAATGCTGCACTGTTCAAAAACTATATTCTGCTGAAATCTGCTGGCAAAGGCACACATCGGGTGTGTCAGTTTTCTTAGTCCACAATCTCCTGCAGCACCCAGTGGTTCCTCCCATAAACCTGTTAGGAACCATAAACCAGACGAAGACAAAAAGTGCAGTTAAAATCACACATTAAGGATCGGTTCACACTGCATGCAGATGCGGCTCACAGCAGGGGTCCGGTGCGTCCTGGTTCACTGTTTCAGGTCCAATTTCAGGCTGAATTCAGACTTGAAACGGACCAAAAGACACACAGGGCTCCGGTACAAATTTGCACCGGAGCCGCATCGGAGATATGTGAACAGGCTCCATAGAGAGCCTGTCACAATCTCCTGCTATTGCGAATTGGATGCGGGGAACTGGCATCCAATCCGCAATAGTCTGAACCCGGCCTTAATGAAATTACAAAAATAACACAGTTCAGGAACGTAGTAAAAAAAACAGAAGCCAGGGTTAGGCTGTCAGAGCAGATAATCAGACAAGCCAGGGTCAGGAAACCAGAAGTCAGCGTAGTCAGGAGCAAAAATCAGGAACAGGCATCAGAAGGGAAGACAGCCAGGCCAAGTCATGCACAGGAAGGCGCACATGATAATCATGCAAGGGCAAAGAGGAAATGAGCTAAGCTGCCTAAATAGCAAAAAGGGGCTGGCTGTAGGCTTGATTAATGAGGCAGGTAAATGGTAACCAGGTGAATCACTGCAGTTATAATCAGTGGTTGGTAATTAACTGACACCTGAGCAGCTTCTGAGCACTAAAAGAAAAGAGCTGTTTGTTAAGTAGCAGGAGCCCAGCCCTAACAAAACCTTCACATCACTTCCCTGTCCAGTAGTGAACTGGAGGTCAGTGAAAGGAACCACTAAGGCTCGGTTCAAACTTGTGCGTGTGGGAACCCTTCAAATCCACTGCGGGTTCCCGCAATGCACCCGACTCGCATAGCAGTTTACACTGCCATATGCCAACTGCCGAGAGTGTCAATACATTGTTAAAGCGGGGGTCCACCTATCTATCGTTTTTTTTTTTTTGGAGTTCATTCACAAACTTTTCTTCTCATGATTATCTACTCACATGTTCTGTGTAATAAGTCCGCCTGTGTCCGATTTCGTTGTAAAGAATAACTTATAAAATTCACTGAAGGCGGTTTCCATCTTCATTGTGGGCATTTGAAGCCCACAAGCATGTATTTCCTGGATGCGGTGAATGCTGTGCTCCCAGCATTCACCGAGATGTTGTGATGACGCTGTTGCACAATGCATGCTGGGAAGCCTGAGACTAGCTCCCAGGGGACTGTGGGAGGTCTGGGAGAGGCTAGAAACACACCTACTCCCATGGGAGGAAAACCAGGAAGTGCTAAGAAGATTAGAAAAAAAAGGTAATTACGGCGATTTAAATTTTTTTGCACAGCATGTCAGCATCTAGGCAAGGAAGAGAATGCATAGAGATAATGTTCAAAATTTGGGTGGAACCCCGCTTTAATGACACCCCCATTTCGGTTCACATATCGCACTGTGAACTGACAGTTCATACATGAATCGGATTGCATGGGTGTGAACACCCATGCGATCCGATTCTGGTGCGGACCAAAAAAGGGTCCTCTGCGAGTTTGGTCCGAATGCGATGCGATATCAGCCTTACTATCTGTATGGCTGAAATCGCACTGCACGGACATCACATGTGATTTGCACTGCAGTGCAGTGCGAATCACATGCAATCACGCAGAGCGCGCTGTTGTGAGCCAGGGCTAAGTGCATTGGGGGATACAGGTGATAAACCCTCCCTGAAGTGTCAGTTCCCCAGCAGACTTCAGTGATGAATTTCTCCTAAATTGTGCACCATTCTAGCAGTGTCAGCAGTAGAGAATACATGTTTTCACTTTATCTGTAAACCTGTTTGGGATTATTTGTTTTTAATAACAGGGTAACTTTAAGTTTGAAGACATCTGTCAATTTTTTTTTTTTTTTTTTAATGGAGCCTAAGCATTATGGCAGTTAGATCTAAAATGGCCTATTCAGCTGTCATAACTATCTGGAAGATTGGCAGCTCTAAAATGAAAACTGAAGTAGTTTCAATGTGATTTGCAAAGTTCATTGTGCATAATTTACAAGTAAGAATGCTGGTATCTCTTTATAAGGGAGGATAGAGAACAAAATACAAAGAAAAAAATAGAACAAAACCGTTAACTTTTTACAGCATATACAATATCTTCATTCATTGATTGGAACAACCCTCCCCAAGGCGCCAATTATTTCCTTGACAATAATGAAGACAGAAAGTACAATTGGTATTTTATCGGAAATGTGCTATGTCACCACTGATATACATTTCCTCTGTTCTCTCTGCTTTATAAGATTAGTGTACTTCTTCACCCACCTTGCTCTAACTGCAATAATGTGCAATCACTGATACTTTCTTCAGGTAATTGTAAGTGAAAAGCTGCTCCCTTACTATAATGAATAGCAGTGCCAGTCTTTAAGGAACAGTTATTTTCACAGTTCAGTAACTGACTGTGACAGGAGTGAAAACAACAAACAGTAATAAACTCCATGTGTCAGGGCAGTATAGTTAAGGTATCCCAACCACTAAACCCTAGATAATTATATAGTGTAATCATAGGCGTGCGCACAGGGTGTGCCAGGTGTGCCTGGGCACACCCTAATCGCCTTGTGTGGTGCATATTCCCCCCTGTTTAGACCACTGATATTTCATCCCCCCAAAAAATGTTACAAAATAAAATAATTTATTTAAAAATAAAATAAAACTAATGACACTGTCCACTGCCCTACTGACACCATCAGTACATATACACATGCATATGTATTTGAGCTTTGGGGTGCACACCCTAATGCAAGTGGCTGTGCACACCTATGAGTGTAATGTAATTTCAAAAGTCATTTTTAATATTTTCTAACCTACAATTCTCATTAAAACAGTACCTGGGGCTTCTATCATGAAGATCCTTGTTCAGATACTTTCTGTTATAGGACAAGGAAGCTCTTTCTCTGTCTCTCAATTGTGCTGTTACTCCATCATAAGGACTTCCGTTGGAAACTACAAGTGTCAGATCACACTGCCAAGGTCCACTGTTGTCACTATCAGGAAACCCACCTTTAGAAATGTCATGCAGTCATTGTTGGAGTGCATGCATGTAGACAGAAAGTAGATGCAGGAATCAACAGTAATGACACACAACAAAGGATGAAAAACAAGTTGAAGACAAGTACTTTATGGAAAAAAATGACAGCACAATAAAATAAAATGTTGTTTTTACATCTACTTTACCAGTTTCAAATAAATAAATAATTAGCAAAATGGAAACAGTAAAATTATTGAAAGTGTGACGCTATAGTGGCAGAGTAATAGATTTTGCATCTGCAACAAGGCTCAGACCTAGACATCTTGCCTACATCAGTTGATGAAATCTGGCTTTGTCACTACCCAAGTCTTACAATAAAGTCAAAATTTTTTATTTTATAATTTTGGCATGTGGAAAAATTAGAACCTCTGCCAATGTAATGTTGCTGTTTTTGTCCCCATTTGCATAGTTGCCAACATTGTAAAAAAAAAATGTGGGACACTTTTGTGGCTGTAGGCGGAGCTGTCCAATAATTGGGGGCGGGGCATTCGTCAGTAGGCGTGGCCTTGCAAAAATAGACAAGTGCGGCACGCCGCGGCGAAAAATGGGCATGGTTTACGCGAAATAGTGGGCGTGGCTTAAATGGGCGTGGCCCTAGAGGGTGTGGTTAGAGTCTGAGATGAATGAGGGATGGAGAGAGGGAGAGAGGGGGAGAGGGGGAGAGAGGGGGAGAGAGGGAGAGAGGGGGAGAGAGGGAGAGAGGGAAATGACGGGACAGCAGCCCCAGATCCTACACAATAAAAATATGTGTATTCTAGAAAGTTTAACAATCAGCAGATAAAGGTACTCCAAACACCTGATGTTAGCACTTCAATCATCCCGGCACCATGGTTGTTATGGTATCAGGATGATTGAAGTGCATTATTTCTATTATTACATTGTAATATAAAATGAAATCATTCAACTTACCATAATGCAGAATCAGTGGGATCCCTGAGCGTGTCACTAGCCACGTCGCCTGCCACCAGCCATCCGTCCTTGCTTCAGATGTCCGAGCAGAGTCCGTCCTTGCATCAGGTGTCCCAGCAGAGTCCGTCCTTGCATCAGATGTCCCCAGCGGAGCCCCCCCTTACATCAGATGTCCCCGGCGGAGCCCCCCTCACACCAGGAGTCCCCGGTGGAGCCCCCCCTTACATCAGATGTCCCCAGCGGAGCCCCCCCTCACACCAGGAGTCCCCGGCGGAGCCCCCCTCACACCAGGAGTCCACGGCGGAGCCCCCCTCACACCAGGAGTCCCCGGCGGAGCTCCCCCTCACATCAGGTGTCCCGGCGGAGCTCCCCCTTACACCAGGAGTCCCCGGCGGAGCCCCCCCTCACATCAGGAGTCCCCGGTGGAGCCCCCCTCACATCAGGAGTCCCCGGCGGAGCCCCCCCTCACATCAGGAGTCCCCGTCGGAACCCCCCTCACATCAGGGGTCCCCGGCGGAGCCCCTCTCACATTAGGTGTCCCCGGCGGAGCCCCCCCTCACATCAGGAGTCCCCGGCGGAGCCCCCCCTCACACCAGGAGTCCCCGGCGGAGCTCCCCCTCACATCAGGTGTCCCAGCGGAGCTCCCCCTTACATCAGGAGTCTCCGGCGGAGCCCCCCCTCATATCAGGAGTCCCCGGCGGAGCCCCCCCTCACAATCAGGAGTCCCCGGCGGAGCCCCCCCTCACATCAGGAGTCCCCGGCGGAGCTCCCCCTCACATCAGGAGTCCCCGGCGGAGCCCCCCCTCACATCAGGGGTCCCCGGCAGAGCCCCCCCCACACATTAGGTGTCCCCGGCAGAGCCCCCCCTCACATCAGGAGTCCCCGGCGGAGCCCCCCTCACATCAGGAGTCCCCGGCGGAGCTCCCCCTCACATCAGGTGTCCCCAGTGCCCCCCCCCTCACATCAGGTGTCCCCAGTGCCCCCCCTCACATCAGGTGTCCCCAGTGCCCCCCCCACTCACATCAGGTGTCCCCAGTGCCCCCCCACTCACATCAGGTATCCCCAGTGCCCCCCCTCACATCAGGTGTCCCCAGTGCCCCCCCTCACATCAGGTGTCCCCAGTGCCCCCCCCACTCACATCAGGTGTCCCCAGTGCCCCCCCACTCACATCAGGTGTCCCCAGTGCCCCCTCCCTCATCAGGTGTCCCCAATGCCCCCCCACTCACATCAGGTGTCCCCAGTGCCCCCCCCACTCACATCAGGTGTCCCCAGTGCCCCCCCTCATCAGGTGTCCCCAGTGCCCCCCCTCATCAGGTGTCCCCAGTGCCCCCCCATCAGGTGTCCCCAGTGCCCCCCACTCACATCATGTGTCCCCAGTGCCCCCCCTCACATCAGGTGTCCCACAGCGGTGCGCGCGCCCCCCCTTACCTCAGAGGTGTCCTAGAGGTGTGTCCGCAGCATGGCTAGAACCCCCGCCCCTTTCCATATCAGACTGGCAGCGGGGCGGGGGGTAGGCGGGCCGAGGCGGAGCGGGCCGAGGCGGAGCGGGGCGGGGGGTGGGCGGCGACGAAGAAGCTTCGTCTAGCCCCCCCCCAGCCGTCTTCCTGAACTTCAATAAAATGGCGGCGGCCGACCTCTAGGCGGTGGCGGCGGCGGCGGCGGTGGCGGTTTCGAAAACGGGAACCGGATTTTTCGGGACATTTCCCGGGACACCACAAATTCGGGAATGGAGTCCAAGTCCCGGGAATGTCCCGGGAAATCCGGGACAGTTGGCAACTATGCATTTGGGAGTTTTCTCATTCTATACTGTCTACTTGACAGGCGCCAGAACAGGAAGTGATGGAAAGTTTTACCAGTTCCTGTTGATGGGTTTTACATAGAACAGGAAAAAAAAATTCCTCAACAGGGACAAAGGCAGTTCCAAAAACACATTTTCCACTACTGTAAGTTAAAACTTCTTTGTGAAGGAGTTCATTGTTAAGAGATGGAGATAGGAGGATCTAAATGTAGATAATTCTCACAATCAATAATGAACCTGTATTAAAGATTATAGGGCTCTGGATGACAGCTCAAGAATAATAAAGAAGCCCAGGGGTCTCCAACTGGCGGCCCTCCAGCTGTTGTGGAACTACAAGCTCCATGAGGCATTGCAAGGCTGACAGTTACAAGCATGACTCCCACAGGCAGAGGCATGATGGGACTTGTAGTTCCGCAACAGCTGGAGAGACGGCAGTTTGAGACCCCTGTGTGGGTGTTTTAGGTGAAATCCAAGAGGTACAGGAAAGGCAGGAGTGCCAGACCAATTTTGGAGAGATCAAAAAGAGTTTATTTTGTCATAAACCAAATGGGCAAGCCAGCACACTTTGGGGCCCCCCTTCATCAGGGCTTAGAGTTGTTGGTAAGAATTGTGATGGTCTCAGACTTGAATGAGTCAAAAATGATAAACGCATTAGTAGGCTCTGGCATCTGACTATAAAATTAAAATACAAGCGGAGTTGGGGGGAATGAAAGTTGCTGTTGACGTAAGGTGATAATAAAGAACTCATCTACAATATGTTAAGGTTGATTTTATTATATCAAAGTTAGTGGAGGCTGGTGGTATATTTTTTTGGGGGGCAGCGACAAACAATCCACCCGATGCCACCCCCCAAGCCCCGCACTTGCCCCACCTAGGTTGCAGGCAGCCAGCGATTCCTCCAAGGGAGCGAACAATGATCAGCGTCTCCTCTTCCTAGTGCTTTACAGCGGCTTCCCCTGTGTCTCCTCCCTCCTCCTCCTCAGTGGCCAATAGGATCACTTGTCCTCTCGGCCAATTGGGTGAAGGTCTCAGGACCCGCTTCCTGATTGGCCGAGAGGAAAGTCAGGAAGACAATAGTGCATATAAATTCGCTATTGTCACACAACTGGGTGGGTTTGGGCGCAGTGCAGGAGACCCTTCACCCGATTGGCAGAGAGGAGAAGTGATCCTATTGGCCACCAAGGAGGGGGAGGGAGGAGACACAGGAGGAGGAGATGCAGCTCACTGTTCACCCCCCAGAGGAATCGCTGGCTGCCTGCTACCTAGATGGGGCACAAGTCCCCCCATAGCAAGCAGCTTGCTGTGGGGGGCACTCAGCAGGGAGGAGGAGGCAGGAGCACTAGTGGGGGACCCCAGAACAGGAGAATCGGGGCTGCTCTGTGCAATAGTTTTGCACAGAGCAGATAAGTATAACAAGTTTTGTATTTTTAGAATAATAAAAAAAAAGCCTTTACAATCACGTTTAAATGATATCTCTACATATTTTTACTGACGACTTGTGTTTTATTTTCCCATTGTGAAAACAATTTGAGAATGGAAGCTATCTTTGGAAATGTATTTTAATACAGCTGCAAACTTCTCCTAGTTTCTTATCAATGGCAGTTGTGGTCCTGTTATCTTAAAATGAGAAACTTGTGAATCATGAACTAGGCCTGAAATTAATAGTAGGGAAACCTGAATGGTTGCTTGGAGACGATGCTCAAAAATATCTTGCAACAAACAATATAAGTGGGAGTTGTATCACCAAAATACAACATGCCAAGCAAGCTGACATTATTTACTTTCTAGGAAGGACTATGTAGGAATTTGAATGAGAAAAGTCGCAGCATGCATTGTGCATTGATGCTGTAAAAAATCTGTATAATGCGCTTTGAAAGCTAAAAGAACTTAGACCTGGGTCCTGGTTGAGTATTTCTGGTTTAAAAAATGAAGACGTGTTTTGTGATTTATAAACTTCTTGACTAGGATATTAATATTTGAAAATTAAAAACTGCATCAAAAAAAGTAATGCTATCCATATCCAAGTCCAAGTCAAAAAATTGGCGGACTTTGTGGGCACACAATGAGAGGGAGAATTGATAAAAAAGTATAAATGTTATTACAACATCATTAAAATTACAAAAAACATATGACCAACATATAAACAACACTCTGTATGGACACAGTTACCAGTTACCCAATGATTCAGTTACAGAGGGCTGGATCTAGGTTAGAGATAGAGATTGATGTCATAATGTATCAAAATAGGAGAACAATTTCAGATCCAGTAATGCCTCCAAAAACATGCTCCTCAATGCGTTTCACTAAGATATCAGCTTCCTCAGGACAAAGGCTGGGTTGGTGCTGGTGAATAGCTGTCCATACACTGTAATATACACAGCAGGGCTGAGCAAGAGAAGTCTATCAATTCCCCCATCCATGCTAACAGTATCAATAGAGGAATCTCCACTGTCGGCTACTGTATTGTGACAGCTGTCAATCCGAAAATGCGATAGTCTGTATGCAATTCGGACGCGCAAAAAATTACGCATGCTCGGAAACAATTTGACGCATGCTCTGAAGCATTGAACTTCATTTTCTCGGCTCGTCGTAGTGTTGCACGTCGCCGCATTCTTGACGGTCGAAAGTTCTGAGAACTTTTGTGTGACCGTGTGTATGCAAGGCAAGCTTGAGCGGAATTCCATCAGAAAAGCCATCCAAGTTTTTTCTGAGGAAAATTCTGTGTGTGTAGTGTGTACGCGGCATTAAGACTTTCCAGCCTAAACCCAAGGTGGATAGGTCAGAGCTCCAGCCAAACCCAGGTGCTTTTGCTCTTTTCCTGATCTTCTTTTCAGGTATACTTGAAGTCACTTCATCACAGCACAGAGTGATGCCTTATTCCGCGTACACTCGAGTGGACTCTTCGAGCTGCTGTGTGATTCAGTGTACATTACCGTGACAGGCAAGGAGAAGCATTTATGACCACTAAGGTCCCTTCTGTTATGAAAACCTTGCCTGCCAGTAGTTTTTCTGAATTTCTAGTTCAATGCTGCTTTAAAATGCTGCCAGCAGCCTCCAGGGAGGGGTTAACGTGCATAAAAAGTCATAGCTTTTTTCTTTGGTTTTGGATAAAGGTTTTACATGATGGGTAAAAGCCGATCATTGCAAGCACCTCTGTCAGTGTTATATGGTTTGTCTCTACCCTCTAACTGCCGCTTTTGATGGACAGCTTGGTTTGTTAAAAGAAGTTGAAAAATAACAGACTTACTGGCAGGATCGACAGGTAAAAAAAATTGGAAAAAATCATATAAAGAAAAAACGAATGCAGATACCACATCTAAGAGTTGGTAAGCTCCAATAACAGTAATAATGGTGTGCACATCCAAACAGCTAATTCAGTATAGTATATCAGTATATCTAAAGCCCAAATCTCCCCTATATTTTAGTTCTGGTGGCAACTCAAAATTTTAGATTTCCCATCACTTTCATTCCTAGAACTGAAGAGGAGTTAGAAAGATGGAATCTCCCAAACAGGGACACAAAAAGCAATACAAGTCTGTTAAGGGTTATAACCCATCACCACTCTCTCCAAATCTAAAAAAAAAAAAATGTTTTGTCTTCAGTTATACTTGAAGGTATCTGAAGGCACCTAGGTGCCAGCATTTACATAAAGCCTAGGTTAACATTGGTACAATTTGGCATGCGATTTGACGTATCAAATCGCATGCCAAATCGGCGGCTATTGCCCACAAGGGCACTGTCTGAATCGGACCGACTTTGCGGCGCCGCACTGATTTTCAAAAGTAGTTCCTGTACTACTTTTGGCAACTTAAGGTGGCGATTTGTATAGACATCTGTGCACAGTGGCATATCTAAGGTATGGCAACCATGGCAAGTGCTGCCCCCCCCGCACTAAAAAACCCCCCACCTGTCCTTGTGCAGCCGCCTCCCACACTAATATAGCCCCCGGCGCCGCATCCTGCTAGAGCGTGGTGCCGGCACAGCAATTGTTAATATTGCTAATTAGCCTGAGGAGGGGAGTGACAGGCGCCCCCATGACGGCCGATGACTGGCCAGACCGAATCCATGTAGGGTAGGGTAACTGCGCTGCATCATCTTCTCCCCAGAGCAGGGAATGTGACGTGAGGTCAGGAGGAGAAGAGAGGACAGGAGAAGGAATGGATGACGGCCCGATGGGGAACCCCCAGCAGTAGCACCAAGGATAGCAGCCTAGTAGCAGCCAGATATTACTCGATCGTAATCATGTTCATGTGTGTGCCAACTGCCAAGCAGAAGCAAGCAGCCAAATATAGTGCTCAGTGGATTCAATACATATGCATAGCCATAGATATCATAAATAATCTATAATAAAGTGATTGAGTGAACAGCTGTTGCACAAATCACTTTATTACACTTTATTTATGATATCTATGGCTATGCATATTTATCATTTATTTAATCCATATTGCTCACTATATTTGATTGCTTGCTTCGGCTTGGGCCTGGCACACACGCACAATCGCACATGATGATGACTTATGTCCTGTACACATGGTCGGACTTTCCGACGGAATATGTGCGATCGCAGCGTGTTGTCGGAAATTCCGACCGTGTGTGGGTTCCATCAGACTTTTTCCATCGGAATTTCCGACACACAAAGTTTGAGAGCAGGCTATAAAATTTTCCGACAACAAAATCCGATCCTTTAAATTCTGATCGTGTGTAGACAAATGCGACGGACAAAGTGGCATGCATGCTCAGAATAAATTAAGAGATGAAAGCTATTGGCTATTGTCCCGTTTAAAGTCCCGACGTACGTGTTTTACGTCACTGCGTTTGGAACGATCGGATTTTCCGACAACTTTGTGCGACTGTGTGTATGCAAGACATGTTTGAGCCAATATCCTTCGGGAAAAAAAAGATGGATTTTGTTGTCGGAATGTCCGATCAGTGTCCGATCGTGTGTACAGGGCATTAAAGTTTTAAGTCATCATCATGTGCGATTGTGCATGTGTGCCAGGCAGAAGCAGCCAATCAAATATAGTGGGCAATATGGATTAAATAAATGATAAATATGCATAGCCATAGATATCATAAGTAAAGTGTAATAAAGTGATTTGTGCAACAAGCTTAATAAACAGTCCACATTCAGTAAAAGTTTATATACTGCAAACTTTGCAGTACATGAACTTTTACTGAATGTGGACAGTTTAATGAGCAGGCGCGGACTGACCCATCGGGCACTACCTGAGGGCCTGGGGCCATTAGGGGGGCCCCATAAAAGGCTCTGCAAGACTGCAACACATACAGTCTAGCATGGGCAGCGGCTGTAATAAGACCTCCCACGGCACACTGCTCCCCCCCGGCCCATCCTTCCCTCCCGTCCACCTTGTACTGTACATTACATCACCCAGGGCGGACGAGAAGAGAGGAGGGGCCGGTGGGGAGCAGCGTGCCGTGAGAGGTCCTATTATTACAGGCATTAGGTGAGGCTGTGTACTTTTTATTTTTTACAAGAGTCTAGAGACACCGGGGGGGGGGGGGGGGGGCAGGCAGTACAGATATAGAGAGCCTGGGCTCCAACAAGACCGCAGGAGGCCCCATGATACTCTCCTGGTCCCTCCCATGGTGTCCCCACCCCCACACAGCAGTGTTGCCAACCGCCCGTAGATTTATGGGCAGCCCGTAAATTAAAGCCCATTTTTTTATGGGTGCCCGTAAAAAAGATGGCCGCAAGCCGACCATTCAACTGCTCATGCGCCGTTCCGAAGCCGGCCAGGCTCGGAAAAGCCGTACACGCTTGGTCGGCGCATGCGCAGTAACACAATGACGCTGCCTGGCGCCACTTTTGAATGGAAAGTAGCGGCTGCGGGCGGCATTTGTTCTTGGCGCGGGTGCCTTTGACGAGTGTATAGGGCTTCAGGACAGGGCAGGCCGGGCCTGGGCGGCTTACACACGGCATGGATTGTGAGCTCCTGGTAATGACACTTTGTTTATTTATCACAGGGCATGCCTGCTGCAGAGGGTGAGGGTGATGAGTAGTACAGGATGGACAGCACTTGTACCTTCCTATGGGGAGCCATAACATTATGACCAGTTCCAGTCGTCACACACAGAGCCAAGGAGGACAGGCAAGTCAGTCCTCCTGTTTCATTCCCGCAGCCTCTGTCCATCTCCTGTAGTATGCCCCCAGCCTCTGTCCACCTCCTGTAGTATGCCCGCAGCCTCTGTCCACCTCCTGTAGTATGCCCGCAGCCTCTGTCCACCTCCTGTGGTATGCCCGCAGCCTCTGTCCACCTCCTGTATATGCCCCCAGCCTCTGTCCACCTCCTGTAGTATGCCCGCAGCCTCTGTCCACCTCCTGTAGTATGCCCGCAGCCTCTGTCCACCTCCTGTAGTATGTCCGCAGCCTCTGTCTACCTCCTGTAGTATGTCCGCAGCCTCTGTCCACCTCCTGTAGTATGTCAGCAGTCTCTGTCCACCTCCTGTAGTATGTCTGCAGCCTCTGACCACCTCTTGTCTTTTATCATGTCTGCAGTCTCTGGGGGGATCCTAGAAAGTAGTCAAGAGTGGGAGCGCCTCCAGGATGGGGGTTACGAGAAGAGACAGACGTGTTGGCTGTGGAGAGGAGACTATAGAATAAAACCAGAGCCGCCAAGCTGGAGGCGTCTGACTGAGCCCTGCCTGGTGCACCTGAGAGAAGGTCAGTGACAGCGCCGCCAGGCCAGTCTGAGGGGGGTCACTGATGTAAGGGGGGAGTGAATACAATAATTTAAGGGGGCACTGATATATAAGATTTCCCCCTATATTAGTAATCCTCCCCTTACCTTAGTGTATTCATTCTGCGGAAGGAGGTCTCTGGTCACCATCCTGCAGACACTGATGTAAGGGAGAACTCTGTGCTGGCTGGGTTATAGTTCCTGACCTTCATGTAAATTGAGAAATATGTTTTTTGACTTTTGTTTAACTTAAACACATTGCTAATAGCACAAGCTATGTGTTTATAGTTCAAATGTTGATATGTGCACTGTTTAGCACTAAAAACAGTAATTTTTGATACTTTTTTGCAGTGCCAGTAAAGAATGTGGATCCGTCAGTAAATTTCACGATTCGTTTGTAAATGTTGGTGTTCTGCCAGTAAATTTCACTTTTGGGTTTGGCAACACTGCCACGCAGTGTCCTCCCCCCCCCCCCCCCTGCATCCCCCTGTGTCCTTTGTCCGCACTGCATCCCTCTCTGTCCTCATCACATTGCGTCCCCCTGTCTGTACCCAGCGTCCCTCTCTGTTCTTGTCGCACAGTGCCCCTCCCTGTCCCTGGCTTTCCTCTCTGTCCTCAGTGTCCCTCTCTGTCCTCGTCGCACTGCGTCCCTCTCTGTCCCCAGTGTTCCTCTCTGTCCTCGTCGCACTGCGTCCCTCTCTGTCCCCAGTGTCCCTCCCGGTCCCTGGTTATCTGAAAGATGTGTTTCAAATGTTTAGACGGGGCGCAGTTTCAGTGCTTGCCATAGGCGCCATTTCCACTAGATACACCTCTTTCTGTGCAGAAACCCGCACAGATGTCTGTCAAATCGCCGCTGAATTCGGACTGCATTGCCGGGTCGAAACTGTGCTAGTTCAGCTGAACTCACGCCATTTCTAACCCACAGCAATGTGAACCTACACTTAAGGTTATTTGAGTTATTTTTAATTCAGTCATTCGTGCCATTTTAGCAGCACTCCTTTGAGTTTATCTCCATGAAAACAGACTGAAGTCAGCCATAAACAGTAAATAGAGACCACAGAGTTTGTTATTTGACTGTAAAAAAATGTGTGGATCAATGGACTGATATTCATGCTTGCATTAGACAAGAATGCACATTAGACAAGACATCAGCTTTAGTCAATAAGTTACCTGAAAAGATATAAACATACTTTACTGATTGTCCCCCTTAAAGTGAATATGTGCCCATTTTGCACACTAACGTATTTACATATTTTGTATAAGCAGTAAAATTACTGAAAAACAACCTCCATTTGTCAGATTCATACATCTATTAATAGCATCTTAGTTAGGATTGTATGTCCTTCCATTAGATGGCGCCATTGCAGGAATCAAGTGGGTCGCATCTATTATATATTTTAGGATGTTATTATATGTTGTATATGTTCCCTCAGTCTTTTTTAGTAGGAATTTTTAGGGTTAGTTTCCAATTTATGTATTTGATTAGATGTATTTATATGCTGTATTTGTTTTTTCAGCTTTTTTCTAGTAGGATTTTTTTAGGATTAATTTCCAATCATTATATTTGATGCGTTATATACCTTTATATTGAATGGATTTTGCTCAAAATTCTGGCTTTTGGAACGCATCCAAGTGATTCCAGTTAACATATATCTGGTTTACCATTAGCCAGATGCCATGTTTAGTGGTATTTTACCGGTGTTTGGAGCACATCTGAGTGTTCGAGTATGTCATATCTGGTTTGCCAATTTCTGGTTGCTATGTATTTATAGGCGTGCTTGCGTCAGAAGGTCACGCCTCTGATGATGACAGTTCATGACGAAACGCGTTAGCCAGGATCTGACGCAGAATGAAGCAAGCAGGCTATCCAGCCTCTTATACAATTGTTTGAAATGCTGTTTTTATCCAGACGTGTTGTAAGTACACTACAATAAAGCTTCTTACTTTTTTTAAACGTTCTTCACTATGGGAGTTTCTCTTGTATTTTACCATTTGATGTACTCCATGTAAATGAGTGATTGCGAGTTGGATCCTGTGGAGGTTTATCTGGATTGTTTGGTCGGATGTCCGGGAGGCTGTTTTGAATCGCTCTGTCAGGTATCCTGGACTGGTCGGATGACTCTATAAGAGAACTGTTGTAGTGCATCTGGGTGCACACAGAACCAGGCTGATTGCAGGTGTGCCAATGCACAAATGAAAGTTCGTCCACAGTTCCCTTTGGCACCAGACAGCCTATTTAAATGGCACTCTGCCCCTTGCTCAATGCTGACTGGTCTTCAGCTGTTTCCCTGTGACCTGCCTGTATCCTGTTTAATCATCCATTGCTGAACATTGCTTACCTCTGATATACCCTTTGGATTCTGATTATACTGCTGATTACTGGTTCTTGATTCTAGCTTATCCCTGACGTTGCTTCTGTCTGATACTCCTTGTACTTCGCTGCTGACTCTGGTTGATCCCAGTTATATGCTGATCCCTTCCACCAGCAGGTTGCAGAATCCATGCTTGGCAGACTGCAACAAGGCCTAAGGTCTGTTGAGGACTATGTGACATATTTTGGTGTGAGACACCCAGTGGAATAAGGCTTCTCTCCATCATAAGTTTTGTCTAGGACTTTCTGTTATACGTTAAAAGACGAACTTGCCCGAGTGGGTGTACTAGCATCCCTGGAAGATCTGATCAACCTTGTCACCCAGATCGACCGACGGCTACGTAAAAGGCGATCTAAAAAGACTAATACAAACCTACCTGTATCCCCAAGAACTGTTTCTCCAGTTTCCTCAGCTACTGCTATGATGCCAAGGGTGCCCTCCAAGAAAAAAGAATACGATGAATCTCCCCTTAGGAGTTTCCCAAGACCATCTCTTTCTCCAGATGAGCGCCTCCATTGACAACGTTGCAATCTTTGCCTTTACTGCGGGGAGGCTGGCCACTCATACAGACTTGTCCAATAAAGTCTTACAAGTCCGTTCCTCATCAGCCCCACATGATGCTCCTTCCTGAGAGAGATCAGCTACATGTCCCTCTTCCGCTTCAGCTACAGTTATCTGGAAAGACTATTCTTGTATCTGCAATTATAGATTCAGGGGCCTGCAGTTGTTTTGTGGACTCTGCATTTCTCACACTACACCAGCTTCCCGTGTGCAACAAGAGGCAAGGATTTACTGTTCACAGCAGACGGCTCTGGTATCAAATCATGGCCGGTTACGCAAGAGACTGTATCCATTTTCTGCAAAACTTCCTCGGGTCCTCAAGAACTTCTCAGTTTGGATGTTTTAACCTCGCCTATGTTTCGTATCATCCTTGGCCTACCATAGTTGAAGGCCCATAACCCTCACATTGACTGGCTCACTGGAGATATCTCCATTTCATCTAATTACTGTCAGACACATTGCTTCCTAAAAAGGACTAATAACTGTCCTTCTCTCCTCAGCATTCATCCTGATCCTGAAACTGTGCAGTTGGTTCCCATTGCATATCATGGATTCTTGGATGTGTTCAACAAGAAAAATGCAGATAAACTTCCTCCCCATAGGACTTATGATTGTCCCATCAAACTTTTGCCAGGAGCCGAGATCCCATTCGGTCGAATCTGCCCTCTATCTGAGCCTGAACTGGAAGTCTTGCGCAAATATATTGATGAAAGCCAGGAAATAGGGTTTATCCTGCCCTCTACCTCACCAGCAGGTGCCGGTATCTTCTTTGTGGAGAAGAAGGATCACACTTTGAGACCCTGTGTAGACTACAGAGATCTTAATAAGATCCCTGAACTGTTCTAGAGATTGCGGGGAGAAGGAGTATTCTCCAAACTAGATCTAAGAGGTGCTTATAATCTAGTCAGGATCAGGGAGGTAGATGAATGGAAGACAGCTTTGCGCATTTCGAATATTTAGTCATGCCATTTGGACTTTGCAATAGGGATGAGCTTTGAGTTCGAATCGAACCCATGTTCGACTCGAACATCGCCTGTTCGATTGTTCGTCGGATTGCGAAAGTTATGGGCCGTTCGTGCTAAATTCGAGTGGCGCCTCACGGCCCATAATTCACTGCGGCATCGCAGTGCATTGCTGGCTGATGATTGGCCAAGCATGCACTATGACCCGCATGCTTGGCCAATCACAGCGCCGTCTGTACAGAGAGCCGTAATTGGCCAAAGCCAGTATGGCTTTGGCCAATTATGGCTCAGGGGGTTTAGTACACACCTCACACTATATAAGGCCGCCTGCTTGGCTGCCTTGTGTAGTGTGTAGTGTGTTGTGGCGGCGGAGAGAGATAGACAGAGAGACGGTGTCATTTGATTTAAGTTAGATTAGTTAGAGTAGGCAGGCTAGTCAGTTAGCTGCACTTACAGTGTATTGTGTATATATATGCATCCTAGGTGGTGTGTGTGTGTGTGTGTGTATGTGTGTGTGTGTGTGTATGTGTATATATATATATATATATATATATATATATATATATATACACTGTATTCAGTTTAGCTAGATCTGTTCCTGTTATTCTCTTCCTAATATACTGACAGGCAGGCAGGTGTTTTTACAGTATTTACAGTTAGTGTACTGTGTCCTTTGCACAGTGTGCACCTAAAGCTACCTGAAGAAAATTGCTGGTGTTCTTCTGATCCTATTAGTACCACAGGCAGGCAGCTGCAGTGTTTACAGTTAGTGTACTGTGTCCTCTGCACAGTTTGCACCTAAAGCTACCTGAAGACAATTGCTGTTGTTCTGATCCTATTAATACCACAGGAAGGCATCTCCGGTATTTACAGTTAGTTTATTGTCTCCTCTGCACAGTGTGCACCTAAAGCTACCTGAAGACAATTGCTGGTGTTCTTCTGATCCTATTAGTACCACAGGCAGCTGCAGTATTTACAGTTAGTGTACTGTGTCCTCTGCACAGTGTGCACCTAAAGCTACCTGAAGACAATTGCTGGTCGCTCATACTAATAATACTACAGGCAGGCAGTTGATTCTGCTAGCTGCAGTATAATCAGTATATATATATACATACCAGCTTTGTGCAGATACATCTCACTGCAGGCCATTAGTATGTCTGGAAGGCCAACAAGGAGAGGCAGACAGTCACAAGCCAATAAAAGAGGGCAAGCAGGCTCTGTGTCTAGAGGCAACAGTGCTGGTCGTGGACACAGTGCATCCTCATCAGCACGTGGCCGTGGGACACGATTGTCCTTTTTTTCCGCAGCTGGCCGTGTTGAGCCACAACATGTCGAAGACTTGGTAGAGTGGATGACCAAGCCATCCTCATCCTCCTCATCCTCTCTCACCCAAGCTCAGGGTACTTTGTCTGGCAAAGCAGCTGCCAACGTGGCCTCTTCCCTCGGCTCAATGGCATCAGTCACTCCTTCCCTAGCCCCACCAAGTGCTCCTGAGGAGTCCCCCGAACTGTTTGACCACAGTGTTGGGTACATGCTCCAGGAGGATGCGCAGCGTTTTGAAGGCTCCGATGATGGTACCCAGCTAGAAGAAGGCAGTAACGTGAGCCCAGAGAGAGGGGGTGCCCAAGTAGGACAGCAATCTGGCAGTCATGTTTCCCCAGCTGCAGCATACTGCCAGGTTTGCTCCAGTGATGAGGAGGGAGGGGATGATGAGGAAGTCACTGACTCCACATAGGTGCCTGATAGGAGAGAGGAGGAGGAGACACATCTCCAACGAGGCAGGATGCACTCCAGGGGCCAGCTTAAGGGCAGCACACAGAGCTCCACATGTGCAGGGCGCTGCTGTCTGCGAGTTATTCCAAAAGTTCTTTGGTGTGGGCCTTTTATGAGAGGAGTGCACCAGATTGCACCGCTGCTATTTGCAACATATGTCTCAAGCCTATCTCGCGTGGCCAAAACATCACCCGCTTGGGCACCACATTCTTGACCAGACATATGTTGACCTGCCATGCAGTTCGTTGGCAAGCGTACCTAAAAGACCCACACCAAAGAACAAAGCGGACCTCTCCTTGCTCCTCATCAGCTGGGATCTCCAACCCCACTATACCTTCAGTCCTCTCTGAAATCTGCACTGAGAGGACTCCAAACCACGCCTCCAAAATTCTACTAGTGGTGATTCTGCCACACCTCTTTCCTCCACCCCCTCCTCTTCTTCTTCCTCCATGGCCTCTTCCTGTGCTGATTTGTCTTCGGAACCAGCAGTGCTCCGTAGGCATTCAAGGGACTACGCAAGCACCCAGGCAAAAAGATGCCATGCGGTGCTTGAGCTGGTGTGCTTGGGGGACAGGAACCACACTGGGGCAGAGATTCTGTCAGCTCTGCAGGGGCAGGTTCAGAGGTGGTTGACGCCACGCCAGCTTAAGCCAGGAATGGTGGTTTGCAACAATGGCACCAACCTCCTCTCCGCCCTCCGACAGGGACAACTGACCCATGTGCCCTGTTTGGATCACGTCCTTAACTTGGTGGTGCAGCGGTTCTTGGGCAGGTACCCGGGCTTACAGGATGTCCTGAGGTAGGCCAGGAAAGTCTGTGTGCATTTCCGCCAGTCATATAATGCCAGTGCTTGACCTCCAAAAGAAATTTAACCTGCCCAAGAACCGCCTAACCTGTGACATGCCCACCAGGTGGAACTCAACGTTGGTCATGCTGCAGCGGCTGCACACGCAGCAGAGGGCCATCAATGAGTACCTATGCGATTATGGCACCAGGACAGGGTTAGGGGAGCTTGTTTTTTTTTCCCCCATGCCAGTGGGCTATGATCAGGGATGCATGCACTGTCCTGTCACCATTTGAGGAGGCCATGAGGATGGTGAGCAGTGACAGTGCATGCATCAGTGACACTGTCCCCCTTGTCCACCTGTTGGAGCACACGCTGCATGGAATAATGGACAGGGCACTTGAGGTAGAACAGAGGGAGGAAGAGGAGGACTTCCTTACCTCTCAAGGCCCCCTTTATCCAGTCAGTGTTTCTGCGTGCCCACCGATCACACAGGAAGAGGACGAGGAGGAGGATTGTGTCAGCATGGAGGTGGAGCCTGGCACTCAGCATCAGCAGCAGTCTTTGAGGGATCATTTACAGTCTGAAGAAACCCATGGACTTGTACGTGCCTGGCTGCGGATCATGTCGTCCTTAGTGACCCAGAGGACTCTGGACCGAATGCCTCAGCAAACCTACACTGCATGGCCTCCCTGATCCTGCAAAGCCTGAGGAAGGATCCTCGTATTCGTGGTATCAAGGGGAGGGATCATTACTGGCTGGCAACCCTCCTTGATCCACGTTACAAAGGTAAGGTGGTGGACCTTATCTTGCCGTCGCAGAGGGAGCAGAGGATGAAACATCTTCGGGAGGCCTTGTAGAAAGGTTTGTGCAACGCGTTTCCAGAGCCTTGGAGGTTACAATTTCTTGGTCCTCCTGGACAACGTGTTGCTGAGGCTTCGGTCAGTCACAGAAAGAGCGGTGGAGATGATGGCCATCTGACCGATGCGTTCGGACAATTTTTTAGTCCGCAGCCCCAAAGTATGATCGGTTCCAGCAACCATCGCCAGCATCTGATTCTCATGGTGCAGGAATACCTAGGGGCAAGATCAGACTTTGACACCTTTCCCACCGAAAATCCTCTGGGTTACTGGGTCTTTAGGATGGATCACTGGCCAGAGCTTGCACAGTGTGCAATTGAGCTACTGGCCTGTCCTGCATCCAGCGTTCTTTCGGAACACACATTCAGTGCTGCTGGAGGCTTTGTAACCGATCACAGGGTGCGCCTGTCCACCAAATCGGTCGATCGGCTGACCTTCATAAAAATGAATCAGTCTTGGATCACCAGCTACCAAGCACCTGATGCTGATGTTTTTTTTTTTTAATGTGAGATCCCTTCAAGACTGCCTATGCTGATGCTGAGTGACTATCCTGTTATGCTGAGTGACAATCCTCTTCCTCCTCAATTTTCATGCTGATGGCTTGTAAGAACATTTTTGGTTCTGGGCACCGCCACCAGTGGCTAAGGCCTAATTTTTCTGCCTCTGTTTAACAGGGGCGTGTAATTACAATTTTTGATGCAATACTTTGCAGCAGGGCTCATTCCTGTGCTCCAACTATAGCATCTGTGAGGGGTTGCAGTGTTATGGCACCAGTGCCTAAGGCCCAATTTTTCTGCCCCTGTTCAGCAGGGCCCATTCCTGCACCCACCAAGAGTAACTGTGAGGGCTTACAGTGTTGTAGCATCACCAACACCTAAGGCCTCAATTTCTGCAGAGAATATAGGGCAGGCCCCTACTTTCAAACATCCAAATTACAAACGACTCCTACTTGCAAACGGAAGGAGACAACAGGAGGTGAGATTAAATCTACCCCTAGGAAGGGAAATAATCTCCTGTAAGAGTTAATATGGGAAAAACGTGTCTCCTCTCCACTGATGCTTTATCACCAATCCTTGTTTCATTAAAAACCCCAAATTTTCAAAAAACATTTGTCATTGGGACAGAAACTGAGGTAATATCTTATGAAGAGGTGCACAGACAGCAAAACAGGGGTGATAACCCTTCCCTATGTTTTCCAAAAAGCTTAAAAATAGATTTTTTGGCTGGAGCTACAAAAATGTACCAGTTCAAAATTACAAATAGATTCTACCTAACAACAAACCTACAGTCCCTGTCTTGTTTGCACTGCCTGTATACTGCTGTTCAGAGTATATAGGGCCTGGGGGCCCCACACCTTTCCTTTTTTTTAATTAGGGTGCAGGGTTCCCCTTAATTTCCATACAAGACCAAAGGGCCTGGTAATGGACTGGGGGGGGGGGGATACCCATGCCGTTTGTCTCACTGCTTTTCATCCATATTGCCAGGACCCAACATTACATTAAAGCTGCAAGCAGTTTTAAATGACTTTTATTCCTTTACAAATGTCATTTTGTGCAGGAACTGTTCTAAGCATGGGAAACACACACCACTTTACAGGCATACTATAGACACCCCCCAGGTACGATATTTAAAGGAATATTTCACTTTTTTTTTCACTTTAAGCATCATTAAAATCACTGCTCCCAAAAAAACGGCCGTTTTTAAAACTTTTTTTGCATTGATACATGTCCCATGGGGCAGGACCCGGGTCCCCAAACCCTTTTTAGGACAATAACTTGCATATTAGCCTTTAAAATTAGCACTTTTGATGTTGAACGTTCGAGTTCCATAGATTTTAACGGGGTTCTAAAGTTCACACAAACTTTTGGTCCGTTTGCAGGTTCTGGGGCAAACCAAACCGGGGGGTGTTCGGCTCATCCCTACTTTGCAATGCTCCAGCTACTTTCCAGCACCTTACAAATTATATTTTCGGGACTACCTTGATCTGTTTATCATTGTCTATCTAGATGATATTCTTATCTTCTCTTACACTGTGGAAATACATCGTACCCATGTGATGAAGGTCTTGAGCAGACTCTGTGAACATCACCACTATGCAAAGGTCGAGAAGTGTAACTTTGAAAAACAGACTAATCAGTTTTTAGAACTTGTCATTTCCACTGATGGTATTTCCGTGGATCTCCAGAAAGTCGCTGCTGTCCTGGAATGGCCAGTCCCTACAGACAGAAAAGCTGTACAGAGGTTTGTGGGGTTTGCCAATTTTTATAGGAAATTTATTAAGAACTTTTCTTGCATTATCACCCCTATTACACAACTGACCAAACAGCATGTTCCCTTCAGCACAAGCATCTTTCGAACAGTTAAAAGCCTTGTTCACCTCGGCCCCCATCCTGAAGCATCCCGACCCATCCTTGGCCTATGTCTTAGAGGTAGACGCCTATGAAAGTGCAGTAGGGGCTATATTATCACAACATCAGTGCCCTAAATCGTTACATCACCCTGTGGCCTTTTTCTCCAAGAAAATGAATCCGTCTGAGAGGAGTACGACGTTGGAGATCGAGAGTTGTTGGCCATTAAAGCTGCACTTGAAGAATGGCATTATCTGTTGGAAGGTGCCTCTCACCCTATCCTTATCTTCAGAATACTTTTATTATTATTATTATTCAGGATTTATATAGTGCCAACAGTTTACGCAGCGCTTTACAATATAAAAGGGAGACAATGCAGTTACAATACAATAAAATACAAGAGGATTAAGAGGGCCCTGCTCAGAAGAGCTTACAATCTAATAGGGTGGGGCAGGTGGTACAAAAGGTTGTAACTGTGGGAAATGAGCTGGTGGAAGTGGTAGAAGATTAGTTGGAGACGTGATAGGCTTTCCTGAAGAGATGAGTTTTCAGGGATCGCCTGAAGGTAGCAAGAGTAGGGGATAGCCGGATAGATGGAGGTAGTGAGTTCCAGAGGATAGGAGAGGCTCTGGAGAAATCCTGGAGACGAGCATGGGAGGAGGAGATGAGAGAGCTTGAAAGCAGGAGGTCTTGAGAAGAGCGGAGAGGTTGATTTGGGTGATATTTGGAGACAAGATTAGTGATGTAGCTCGGGGCAGATTTGTGAATGGCTTTGTATGTTGTGGTTAGTATTTTGAATTTAATTCGCTGGATGATTGGGAGCCAGTGTAGGGATTGGAGTAGAGGGTTGGTAGACACTGAGCGGTTGGTAAGGTGGATAAGTCTGGCAGCAGCATTCATGATAGACTGAAGAGGGGATAGCCTATGGAGAGGTAAGCCAATGAGAAGGGAGTTGCAATAGTCAAGGCAAGAGATAACAAGGGAGTGAATGAGGAGCTTGGTGGTTTCATTTGTTAAAAAGGGGCGAATTTTAGAGATGTTACAGAAGGTGAATTCTACAAACTTTTGACAACGATTGGATTTGAGGCTGAAATGACAAGTCAGAGTCTAGGATTACACCTAGTACCATGGCATGAGGGGAGGGACTGATGGTTACATTGCTGATTTTGATGGAAAAGTCATGGAGGGGGGCACAGGCGGGGGGGAATATTAATAGCTCAGTTTTAGAGAGATTTAGTTTAAGGAAGTGGTGCGACATCCATGCTGATATGTCAGTTAGTAAGTTAGTAATGTGAGAGGAGACTGAAGGAGTGAGGTGAGGAGTAGACAGATAGATTTGGGTGTCATCAGCATATAAGTGGTATTGGAAGCCGTGGACAGTTATTAAGTGACCAAGGGAGGAGGTGTAGATAGAGAAGAGAAGGGGTCCAAGAGCCGAGCCTTGGGGGACCCCCACAGAAAGGGGAAATGGAGAGGAGGAGACAGAGTTGTACTTGAGAACAGCTAAATGACTAAGACCTTGGCAGGCAAGATGGGCACCGTTTTTCTCCTGTTTCAAGTTCCATATTACCTATCGCCCTGGATCTAAGAATGGTAAACCAGATGCGCTGCCATGCATGTTCCATGGCCCAGTCCTACCCTCGGAACCTGACACTATCTTAGTTGGTTGTCTGTTCTCCCTCTGGCGGAGTTTTCATATAATAATTCCATTCATTCAGCCACCAGTCACTCTTTTTTGCCAACTATGGGTATCATCCTTCCTTTTTGCCCGAGCTGTCTGTAGAAACTTCCGTACCTGCTGTACAAGACAGACTGAGTTTTCTCAGTTCCAACATTCAATTACTACAGGACACCATTGTTAAAGCCCGGGCAAACAATTAAAAAAATTTGGACAAAAAGAAAAGGGTTAACTTGAGTATAGAACCAGGGGACAAAGTCTGGTTATCTAGAGCAAACTTGAAATTAAGATGTCCCTCAAAGAAACTTGGCCAGAGATACCTGGGGTCTTTTCCGGTCAAGAGGAAAATCAATACTGTGGCTTTTGAGCTAGTATTACCCAAGAATCTGAAGATTCACCCTGTATTCCACGTCTCTTTACTTAAACTGACTGTGCCTAATCCCTTTCCTAACCGGGATCCGGAAAAACCTTCTCCACTGCTCATCGAGGGCAATAAGGAATATGAAGTTGAAGCTGTACTGGATTGTAAAACCAAAAATGGCCAAACACAATTCCTTATCAAGTGGAAGGGCTATGGCCCAGAAGAGAATTAATGGGAGCCAGCTCCAAATGTGCATGCCCTACAAATGGTGCAAGCCTTTTTTCAGCGTCATCCAGAAAAAAAGCCCCTGAAGGGCATCCGGAGGCTGCCCATAAGGAGCGGACAATGTAAGAGAACTGTTGTAGCGCATCGGGTGCACGCGCGTGCGCATATGCGCATACGGCTGTTTGCAGGTGCGCCAATGCGCATTCGCAAAGGAAAGTGCGCGGGAGTACATCCACAGTTCCCTTTGGCACCAGACCGCCTATTTAAAGGGCGCTCTGCCCCTTGCTCAACGCTGACTGGTCTTCAGCTGTTTACCTGTGACCTGCCTGTATCCTATTTTATCTTCTGTTGCTGACCTGGCTTACCTCTAACATACCCTTTGGATTCTGATTATACTGTTGATTACTGGTTCCTGATTCTGGCTTATCCCTGATGTTGACCAAAAAATACAAAATTACTGCGCTTCCCTACAACCCCAAGCTGCAGTTCTAATTTGTAGGTACAAAAATTACATAAATTAGAATAATTAACAGAACCGCGCTAATGTGGAGATATTTTATATAATCGCAAATAATCTATAACAAGTAGAATTACCATTAACAAAATATCTCATATATTGTGTCGAGATTGAAACAACACAATATATTCTATACCCAAATATTAACAAAACACCATATGTGACTAAATAAATAGTTAATAAAAAATCGGTGAATATTGTGACTGTAATGTAAAAATCTTTAAAGCAAATGAATCCTCAAAAAGTGATAAAAGAGATGAGTCCGTGACTGATAGTGACTTCAATGAAAACAGTCCTTAACATAAATGATTCCACCAGTAGTGATTGAAGGCTTAATTGGCAAACACCCGTGAGAAGGATCCACCACCTATAATGATGTACGCTTACCAGAGGTAAGCTTTATTAAAGCTTATGTTAGAAATCCACTCTGCGGGGACACCACCTTCGGTCTCAGCACAGGGGGAGGACAAACCGGAACTCTCCGTCAAAAGAAGCCAAAACTCAGCAGGAGGAACCCAGGGAAATGAAAGACACATCCTCCATAGTGTGAATCCGCATAGACAATTTATTAAATAAAAGTAGCACACTTACATGGAAGTAACGAATAAACAGCATGTATCGTATGACAGCCGGCCGGCCTGCATGCACCCGTTCACAGTGGGATAGAAACGATGACGTCAGCGCGTCTGCCTTCCATCCCTGATGTTGCTTCTGTCTGATGCCCTGGTACTTCGCTGCCAGCTCGCTGCTGACTCTGGCTGATCCTCTGACTTCACTGCTGTTTCCTGTCTGGCTCCACACCACCTCAGAGTACCTGAGCTGGCTTCCTCTCATCCAAGCTCCATTGAACACAGTGCACTCCTGTCTCCTGTCTGCTGGAAGCCTCAGCAAGCCACATTTCCTGAAACTGCAAGCCTGGTGGAGTTCCCCTTTAATCTTGGTTGATCTACCCAGCATCATCACGGTTCCTGACTTGATGTTCTGCCTGAATCTCTGAGTCCACAACTTCTGCCACAAGCTCTGTAACCTACACCTACAGGAACTCGTGTTTCTCCTGTCCCTTGGCACCCTCTGTCTCACCCTCAGTGGGGCCTGGGCTGGAGATACAAGGGAGGCCAACCTCGTCACTTCAGACTCTGACCAGGTACGTGACAGACTCTCTCTTGTTACTTGCTCAGAAGGCCACTCTATAATCTAAGGGCCCTAATTATCTGGTAAGCTCTGCCACTTGCTCAACGCTGACTGGTCTTCAGCTGTTTACCTGTGACCTGCCTGTATCCTATTTTATCTTCTGTTGCTGACCTGGCTTACCTCTAACATACCCTTTGGATTCTGATTATACTGCTGATTACTGGTTCCTGATTCTGGCTTATCCCTGATGTTGCTTCTGTCTGATGCCCTGGTACTTCGCTGCCAGCTCGCTGCTGACTCTGGCTGATCCTCTGACTTCGCTGCTGTTTCCTGTCTGGCTCCACACCACCTCAGAGTACCTGAGCTGACTTCCTCTCATCCAAGCTCCATTGAACACAGCGCACTCCTTTCTGCTGGAAGCTTCAGCAAGCTACATTTCCTGAAACTGCAAGCCTGGTGGAGTTCCCCTTTAATCTCGGTTGATCTACCCAGCATCATCACGGTTCCTGCTTGATGTTCTGCCTGAATCTCTGAGTCCACAACTTCTGCCACAAGCTCTGTAACCTACACCTACAGGAACTCGTGTTTCTCCTGTCCCTTGGCACCCTCTGACTCACCCTCAGTGGGGCCTGGGCTGGAGAGACAAGGGAGGCCGACCTTGTCACTTCAGACTCTGACCAGGTACATGACAGACTCTCTCTTGTTACTTGCTCAGAAGGCCACTCTATAATCTAAGGGCCCTAATTATCTGGTAAGGAGACCCACTGTGAGCATGGTGGTGCGGTGTGCTTTACTTGTGCATGGAAGATTGGTGTGGGGATCTTTTATCTTTTTCTCCATCATACTACATATGGACTTTTTTTGAATTATACATCACATGTGCAAAATAATTCTATTGTTTATCATTTATAGCGCTGCATGTTTACCTTTTTATATTTTGTATATTTGTGACCAGAATGATACCAGCTGATTGGAGAAAAGCCAATGTAGCACCAATATTTAAAAAAGGGCCAAAATACATCCCTGGGAATTACAGACTAGTTAGCCTAACATCAATAGTATGCAAGCTCTTGGAGGGGATGATAAGGGACTATATACAAGATTTTAGTAATGAAAACGGCATCATTAGCAGTAATCAGCAAGGATTCATGAAGAATCGTTCTTGCCAAACCAATCTATTAGCCTTCTATGAGGAGGTGAGTTGCCATCTAAATAAAGGAAGGCCCGTAGACGTGGTGTATCTAGACTTTGCAAAAGCATTTGACACAGTTCCCCATAAACGTTTACTGTACAAAGTAAGGTCCATTGGCATGAACCATAGGGTGAGTACATGGATTGAAAACTGGCTACAAGGGCAAGTTCAGAGGGTGGTGATAAATAGGGAATACTCTGAATAGTTAGGGGTGGGTCCCCCAGGGTTCTGTGCTGGGACCAATCCTGTTTAATATGTTCCTAAACGACCTGGAGGATGGGGTAAACAGCTCAATCTCTGTATTTGTGGATGACACTAAGCTAAGCAGGGAAATAACTTCTCCGTAGGATGTGGAAACCTTGCATGTAGATTTGAACAAATTAATGGGGTTGACAACTACATGGTAAATGAGGTTTAAGGTAGAAAAATGTAAAATAATGTATTTGGGTGGCAAAAATATGAATGCAAGCTATTCACTGGGCGGTGAACCTCTGGGGGAATCTACGATGTAAAAGGACCCTTGGGGTTCTAGTAGATGATAGGCTCAACAATAGCATGCAATGCCAAGCTGCTGCTAACAAAGCAAACAGAATATTGGCATGCATTAAAAAGGGGATTAACTCTAGGGATAAAGTGATAATTTTCCCACTCTACAAGACTCTGGTCCGGCACCTGGAGTATGCTGTCCAGTTCTGGGCACCAGTCCACCAGTACTGGAAATGGAGCCAGTACAAAGAAGGGCAACAAAGCTAATAAATGGTCTGGAGGATATTAGTTATGAAGAAAAGTTGCCAGCACTGAACTTATTCTCTCTGGAGAAGAGATGTTTAAGAGCGGATATGATTTCAATTTACAAATACCATACTGGTGACCTCACAATAGGGATAAAACTTTTTCTCGGAAGGGAGTTTAATAAGACACGTGGTCACTCACTAAAATTAGAAGAAAAGAGGTTTACCTAAAATTGTGTAGAGGGTTCTTTACTTTAAGAGCAGCAAGGACGTGGAATTCCCTTCCACAAGCGGTGGTTTCAGCGGGGGGGGGGGGCATCGATAATTTAAAAAAACTGTTAGATAAGCACCTGAACGACCGCAACATACAGGGATATACAATGTAATATTGACCTACAATCACATACATAGGTTGGACTTGATGGTCTTTTTTCAACCTCACCTACTATGTAACTATGTGATCAACAAATCATTTCCTGGCTGTTATTTGACCTTATTCCTTTTTTGGTAGCGCAGATGTACCGTGGGTTTTATAAGAGTGAATATTAGACAAGACATCAGCTCAATAACAGCTACCTGAAAAGATATAAACATACTTTACTGATTGTCCCCCTTAAAGTGAACCTATGCCCATTTTGCACACTAAAGTATTTACATATTCTGTATAAGCAGTAAAAGTACCGAAAAACAACCTCCATTCGTCAGAGCCATACGTTACTTCCAAAATATTCCTTTGCTGTAGACCCACAGTATTCCCTTAACAGTTTTTACTTCTAAAGGTACCCAACTCAGAATCTCACATGACTCAACAAAGCTGGCCATCAGCTCCATCATTAACAGATACATTCAGGGCTGTAAAACTTAGAAACTTTGAAACTGAGCCTCAAAGGGATTCCTAGAGACCAAGATGCCAAACCATACATAATCCCAGCTACCTCCACATCCATCTTTTCAGCTGACCTATGCCTTCTCCTTGTTGGTCAGTCCTGAGTAAAGAATAGTACACACGATCACACAAAAAATATGACTTTCGATTGTATGATAATCTAATCGATAGTACACAGCTTTCGAGAGCCGATCATGACAGTTCATCCAAAATTATCCAAAGGGACAAACACTAAAATTTTTTTTGTACAATACCAGATTGTACAATTTTTGTTTAATTAGTACACATACTCGGAAATGAAAGAATACATTACAATACAACACATTATATCAATTCTAAAGTTGTATCTGTCTTATAAGAATTTTCTGAGGTTTAGTAACCTCTTCATTTCCAATATACAAAAAAAACAGACGATCATTCATCTGATATTCTCATCATGTGTACAAGGCTTTACTCAACTGCTAGGGTCATATCTGATCATATAAAGGGTGAGATGTAGCACCTCCTGACACCCAAAGCATATGAGTCTTTACAGGTAGGGGACCTTTAAGCTAATCCGGCTTTCTGTGAAGTCAGCTCCTAACTGTAAGGCACT
Source organism: Aquarana catesbeiana (assembly GCF_042186555.1). NCBI lineage: Eukaryota > Metazoa > Chordata > Amphibia > Anura > Ranidae > Aquarana > Aquarana catesbeiana. Next base: position 119,112,394 of record NC_133328.1, read on the forward strand.
AGTTGGTTTAGTTACTGACTTCTTCGGGAGCAGCCACCACACTCGAGGACCAAGCTTTCCAGCCTCCCAGGTACCCCAGCATGCTAGACCTTAAACCTAGGCTACTATCCAGACACATGATCACCCTTTTTAGGCAACAGGCCTAAAAGGATCAGACAGCTATCTATATCCCTCTCCCAGGCAGGAGGCCCAAGGTTGCTTCTAAATATTTATACCCTTTCTCAGCCTGCATCACCGGCAATAAACATCTTAGTTGTTGGGATACATACTGTAAATATGAATAACTCTGATTAGTGCAGAGACACTCCCTAGCTGCAGGCAGAAGCAAACAAAAAACAGACCATAGGAAGGACCTAAGAAAGCTGAACTATCAGTTAGGCTCAGGCTGATTACAGCCTAGCAACTCTAAATTTAAATAGACACTCCTGCTCGGGGAAAGGGTCTACTGTCTGCTAGCAATATTATAAGCATATGTACAGATCCATCTGCAAATGATCTTGCTTTCTCTATTTGTTTTCTTTCTTTGTTCTGATGTTTTTCCATCTAGACCGCTATTGACTTTGCCTTTGCTGGCTGTATGTCTCATGTTCACCAGTGTCTCTTCTCACTTGTCTGTGTCTCCAAATTTTTTCATCCCACTCTCACTAGTCCCTCATTCCAGCAGTGCCTGAGGCTTTAATGTGTATGAATTGTTAGCAGCCAGTGCTGGTACACTGAACGTCAGTCTGCATCTGTGTAATCTGCCTTGCATTTATTTCAGCTCCTGTTTCTGGCTAGTAAGTTTTCTGATCTTGACCAGACAACTGTTTGTCCCGGGTCTTTGTTTTCTTTGCTGTTTGGTTGTTTACATCTCTGATTGCCACTGGCACCCATCTGATCCAGTTCTTGTTGTATGTTGCCCACTACTGAGTGTCCATTTGCTCCCACTGGGTCATCACTGGTTATCTATGTGAGTATGGGTCCTGGTGTCTTCCTGCTTTTTTGTAATCCTTAATAAGTTTTATTTTGATTTTGATTTTCTACTTTGGCTTCACCATTACCTTGTTCGTTCTTATTTGTCAGAGGTGCTGAATGCCTTGTGCCTCATTCATAGTTTCACAATCTGCCTCTCTCCACTATAGAATATTGTTTTGACTGCAAGTCTCTATTTAACCTCTTGAACACTTGTAGTTCATCTGATTTATTCTCATAGATACAACAACTCACGCAGACTGCAGAACCTATACTCTGAGATGTGGTTAGGTGTCAACTAATGTAATTTTAAAAAGTCGCGCTAAAAAAATGACTGAGAGTAGCAACAATCCAGTGCCTCAAGTGATGAAAAGGGAATTTGAATAAAAAATATTATTTGAAATAATACCTAATGTATATAAACTCCACAATGAAATGGAATAAATGATATACAAAAAAAAATTATTTTCTATGTGAAAAATAAATTGTGAAATAAAATTTATATGGTTGAATGTGAACAACACAAAATATTTTCCAGAGCACTATAGGCACGTGCAACAATATAAAGAAATAATGTAAAGACACTAAACTTATATCCTGTGAAAACAAAAATTAAACAATATGAATTGTAACAAAACTTGAAAAGTCCATAAAAAATCCAAGTCCAAAAGAACAGTGATTATTGAAGTTCGTGCATAATGTAGAAAACAGGCAAGTAGATATCCCCCAGTGCTAGGTGAGTGCAGAGATAAAACTTGCTGAAGTGACAAAAGGTGCATGGGCAGACCTCCACCGTCTAAAACAACTGCCTCTTACCAAAGAGAGTTGGTCTCTAGATTATAGGAGACCTAGGGAGCGGATGGCTGCAACCCCAGCCAGGGATCTAAACAGCAGACACTTGTTGTTATCCGGGACCCAGAACTCGCTCCGTCACACACAGCAAACAGAATAGGATGGCTCCCCATAAAAGAAATAAAAGCTCCACATAGCATAAAATCCACGACTTTATTTAGTGAAAAGTAAAGATTGCACTTACACAATGGTTGTAAAAAACAAGCATCAGAACGCCGGCCGGCTAATAAAACGAACTTCAATAATCACTGTTCTTTTGGACTTGGATTTTTTATGGACTTTTCAAGTTTTGTTACAATTCATATTGTTTAATTTTTGTTTTCACAGGATATACGTTTAGTGTCTTTACATTATTTCTTTATATTGTTGCACGTGCCTATAGTGCTCTGGAAAATATTTTGTGTTGTTCACATTCAACCATGTAAATTTTATTTCACAATTTATTTTTCACATAGAAAATAATTTTTTTTTGTATATCATTTATTCCATTTCATTGTGGAGTTTATATACATTAGGTATTATTTCAAATAATATTTTTTATTCAAATTCCCTTTTCATCACTTGAGGCACTGGATTGTTGCTACTCTCAGTCATTTTGTTAGCGCGACTTTTTTAAATTACATTAGATTCATGGTTTACTACCTTTAGTCGCAGCTTCTTTTTATATTGTGTTAGCGCAGTATTTTTTAACCTTTTAGGTGTCAACTACCTGTTCTGTTCCGGATTTAGGGTGGTGGAGGTTGCAAATAAATCGAAAGATTGCTATAGTGTGGCAGCTATCTATTGCTTAGTTGAGCCCAGTAATGTTCCTGGGAGTTTCAGCTTGAATTAAGTGCAAGAATTAAAGAGCGCCAAGCCACGGGGATTATCAGGTCCAGATTCAAACATTTATTTGTCAGAATAAAATGTCGAATCAAAGATTAAAAATCAATGCGTATTGATTATGCACAAATTCCCTTTCATGGACCACAATATACTATACTTTATATAAATACCCATCAAATATATACCTTTAATCCAAAGATTTGACTCTCAATCTCCTTATTCTGATGGCCAAAATTATTAATCCCACTTCTTTTGTACCCAGGTTGTCCTGGGCCTTCCCCAGCCTGTGACTGGAAAGTGAGGCTGCATTCACACCTGAGCAGAGCAACTTTCAGACATTTTTTATTTTTAAAGCACCAGGGTGAGGAGAGGTAAAAGAGATCAGGGGTGGAGAGCTGCTGTTTGAGCAGAAAACCATGCAACAAAATGCTCATAAAACGCCTTATGTTGCACATTTCAGGAGTTCCTTTTGAAGTCCAGAGGCCCAGTCTGCCAAAAAGAAGCTCATGTACTTTTTTGAGTGACTGGCATTTTGCTTTAGGTAACAGAACACTCAGATGTGAACAGGGGCCATTGAAAGAATGGATTTAGCTCGTTGAGCGTTCTAAAGCTACAAGCTTCAAGCAGAAAATCGCTCAGGTGTGAACAGGCTTAAAAGAAGATGCATTACAGTGGTGAATTTTCTGCCACTCTGATTTCTTCTCCTATCACCATGCTTCTTGTCAGCACATGAACTGATTGACTTGTGCTGCTTCTGATACCATGTCACAATCAGGTACTTACACTGCTTGCATTTATAAAAAAAAAATACAGTTAGAGCTGTATTCATTTATGTATGTCATTTTTGCAAAGAGTTCATCTTTAATGTAGTATAATATATTTTATAGAGTGTATACATGTGTAGATACAATTCTGTAACTAATATAACATTTATTTAAAACCTGTTTCTGTTACAATGTAACCCGATGTCTGCATAATCCGTGTAATTTATTGGCTGTCAACTATTGATAGACCTATATTATGAAAACAAAAAATTCATACCTGGACCAATCTTTAAGGCTTAGCGCTCTCATCCTTCCTATTTAAAACCTATTTCTGTTACAATTTAGCCCCGAGGAAGGATTTCTGCATAATCCTGAAATGTATGGGCTGTCAACTCTTGTTAGATCCTTTTATTATGACAAATAAAAATTCATATTTGGACCAATCCTTATGGCTTGGTGCTCTCGTCCTTTCTATTTAAAACCTATTTCTATTACTTTGTAGCCCAAATGAAGACATATTTGTGCAAAACCCATGAAATGTATTGGCTGTCAAATCTTGATAGACATTTATACTATGACAAATAAAAAAATAATGTCTGAACCAATCTTTATGGCTTGGCACCTTCATCCTTTCATACCATACAAGCCAGTTCTCTTGTGTTTAATTTGACTCTGGTTCACATTCTGATTCTGTGGTTTTCTTGCTCCTGGTTAAAGTGTTACTAAACCCAGGACCCGGCATTCACTATATCTGGTTTCCCACAGTACACAGAACATGGAAATGCAATTATTTTAGTAAATAAAAACTGCTAAATACCTTTTTCTCATCAGCAGTATATAGCAGTCTTGTGATTTCTATCAGTTCCTGGGGAAGCTTGTAGGAGGAATTTTCATACTGCATGGAGCTGTCCTATGAGGCTGCAGGGTTCTTTACCCTCTGTCTGGACATGTCTGGGTAGTGCTGATTGTCCCTGTGCTGATCAAATGCACCCTACCAAGAAAAAAAAAAAACCTCTCTAGCAATACACACCAAACTGAGCAGCCTGACTCCAAAGGCTCTGTCTTATCTGGACTTGTCCAGGGGGACAGTGCAGGGAAGGGAGGATCTGTGCATACAAGATGAAACAGCCTTTTTACACAATGCAGAGGATTAACCCCCTAGGTTCCACAGTGAGTATAACAAGCATGCTTTACTGCATATACATACTGATTTTACTGTTGTGGGTTTAGTAACAATTTAACTGTCCTTTCCTAATCTCAATCTTCAGTTACCAATTTGTCATTGCTATTAGTTACTGGCCATGATCCTGTCCACTCCATTCTTAGTCCCTGCACTCTGATGCTGACCAGCAGTCTTCTACTGGTCCTCACAATTATGAAATCTCTGAAAAAGAATGTATCATCAGAGTTGTAAAGGTGCTAAATTTAGCTGCTTTATGTTTTAGAAAAATACAGAGAGGTAAGCTGCTCCTGGGCCCATACATCCAAAAGGTCCAACCGTTAGTGCTGGTCCTGCACCTTATCAACTGTGTGCTCATGTTAAATTCTGTAAAATAATTAAACAAATAAAACCTATACGGCTAAATAGAACAACAAAAACTTTATATTCTGATTTGTTTAGATATTCCTAACCCCTTTTTTAATTCCAGCCTATAATACAAAGACATCATGCCATACAAAACAATCTAAAAGGAAAAGTTGTATGATTTTCCAATCAGGTCTAGACTTCTTTCAGCTGCCACCACCCAAGCATCCGCTGGTCACATCGTCAACATCAAAGAGTGAAACATGTTTTTAGGTAGAACAATCGACTGGCTGGTTCTATCTTTGCGAGAGGCCACAACTGTGTCTAGCAGGAAATGGGGGTCTGGAGCAACTTCTAGTTATCAAAACACCTTTTTTTTTTTTTTAAATGCTTTTTGTTGAAAAGTTTTAAACTTTTACAAAACACTCATAAAGAAACTAAAAAAAATATATACATAGAATATCAGATCAAAAAGGACTACTACCATCCTAATGTCTGAGTAATCACAAAAATATGTAGGAGACATAGCAGCAGAAACAAATACATCTCAAATTATTGTCAGCAAATTGCCAAAAAGACAATTGTGGTAAGTCTTAACTTGTCTCTTAAGGCCCGTACACACGATATGAAAATCGGATGGAAAAATTCATACAACAAGCTGTCTGCAGATTTTCAGAACATTAGTACGGTGCTTTGAACAGCCGATTTAGCTTTTTCATTAGACAAAACCTGGATGTGCAGACTATAAAATTTTTGTCAGATGTGAACTCAACGCCCGATTTTCATATGCATAAAATCGTAAGAGCAAGACTATGTATGCTCAGAAACTAAAGAATACATACAAAACTATTCAACACATTACGTCACTTCTGACATTGTATTCTGTCGTACGAAAATGTTCGTATTGTGAGAAACCTCTTCACTTTCGACATGAGACTAGCATGCCACAAAAATCTAAGTGTGTGTATGAGGCTTGAAACACGAGACCGAAGAAGTCTAATAAAACAGAATATAGAGGTAACATAACCATGTTGAATCTTAATGTTATAAACAAAAGTCAAGAAAAGTCAAGTGCGACTTGTACATAAAGCAAGAAACATATGGTATTAACCTCATTCCATGGTACACATGTAAGCAAAGTAGAAGGCATATTGAAATTTAAGGTGGAACCCTGGGAATGCTACAATAGGCACAGGTCTAACTAACATTATAGTAGCCTTAATGAGACCAGGGAACAAGGACTGAACCCAGGACCACTAGCCAGGGGTCCCCAAGCCTAGAAAACATGTTGGGATTACCCCTACGTTTATATATCTGTTGTTCTCTTGCCATGTTTCATGGCAATAGTTTTATGAGCCATAAATAATAACTGTAGGATTGGTACATCAAACCACATTAGTAGTTAAGCTGATAGATTTTTTTGGATGGATGAATCTTTAATTTTCTATTGTATTCTGACAGTTGGTGCTGGCAGTTGTCACAATACCTGAACAGCAGCTGCATCTGATTGGATGCAGCCGCTGTTCAGCCAACAATTTTCTGCCTGTTTATTTTGATTTTTAAGTGGAAGGTTGTTGCAATGAGGGTGCTGGCAGAGCCACCTATGAAGTGAATTTTGTTTGGTTCATCAGGAACCAGCTGAAAATCGCATAGTGCAGGCCAACTTTAGGTTAGGTAATATCATTTAAAAAGGTAGTCGGTTTTTGATTCTATCAGATTTTGATCCACAACCCTGTGGTTTTTACACATGCCCCTGAAATTAAAATATATTGTTAAAGGAGATGAGTTTGAGGGTGCAGAATGAGAGTTTGAAAGTTGGTTTTATGTTTCTTTGAGCCCAAGTAGCTATATCAGCTATAAGCACTTCTACTAAATCATTGCAAGAAAGGTTCACTTATTGCCATGCACCACGTTCAGTTTATCACCTACAGTCTGCTTAGAAGCCTCATTGATTTAATCATACTAGAACTGAAGAGAAATATTGCGGAGGAGTGTAATCACAAAATAAACAGGTGCAATCTATATAAAGGTTAAATAATTGCATGAAAAAGTCATATGAAAATCAATAGGAACATTGTCAGCAAACCACTTTGCTTTGGCATGATTTTTCATTTAAATGTCAAAAGAAAGACAAAAACACATTTTCTTTCTCCACACTTTTCATGGTGGCATTTTATAATTTGTTAGTGAAAGAGAAGCTTATGTTGCTCAGTACACTGTACTGACGTATTGTTCCCAAGTTATAAAGAACCTCTGTTCAGAAATCATTTGTGCTTTTACCTCCTCACTCTCTAGTGATAGATTATTATCTACTGCAGTTTTGAAGCAGACATAAAAAAAAAATACCAGTTAATGCCGTTCATGGTATGTACTGTATTCATTAAAAAATAATGAAATGTATTTTAAATGCTACTAGTATAAGTATCTGAATTTTGTCTTGATATGAGCTTCCTGTAATCTTATACAGCCTCAAATAGGTAGGGCAAGGACTAGAAGCCAATCATGCTCTGCCGCAGTACATATGTGCTTATAGGGAACATGCTGATATGAGAATAGGGGAGAGGGACAGACTAATAATTAATAAATGTGCTGCTTGTTCATCCAAGCAGCAACCTGTGAGGCTTTTCTTGATCAAGCTATGCTGCCACTGCAAGGCTGATCAAGTAACAGGCTATGCTGCCATGCAGGGGTGACTGAATCAAACATCCAACTAAACAGAATTCCAAATCTTTGGTAGTGCAGTTTAGCTGTAAAATGTAGCTCCACTTTTGTTGAGAAAAAACAATATTCTCTGGGTGATCTATGTACATTGCATGGATTTTGCATTGCATTGCATTATGGATTTTCAGAAACTTTGTTGCAGATTTCTTCCTTTTTCTGTTCTGAAAAAAATTGTAGCTTGTTTTACCATGCTATTGACAGACTAATTCTGAATGGGAGGATCTGATTCATTATAATAACCTGGTGAATCATCTCAGGATTGGGATTTAAAATCGCAAATATGCAATTATCTATTTCTTTCTTTCAATCGTTTTTATTAAAATTTTCACAAAACAAATAAAGTGAAAATTATGACAGTCATCACTTGTTACAGCATAGTTGTGCGATTAAGATTGATTGATTGTAATACAATGTCAAGATATCCATACGCAGTTCAATCCTCAGGAATATGATTGTCACAAATGGTGGGTTTAGGTGGAAGTGATGATCAGCCATGGCTGAACTAAGAAGAAAAAAAAGGATAGGAGACAAGGGAAAGTAAAGGAAAAGAAAGGGAAGTTTGTGGTGTCCCATCTTGGGATAAGAAAAACCAGTCTGATAGGAACCAGTCTGATTTTGACCAGTCTGATAGAAACTAAGTACAATCATGTCAGCACTTTAAGATTAGCTTCTATAAGAGATGCATTAATTATACCCCTGGAAATTCTCAGATTTCTAGAATACTAAGTTTCCAGAGTGTCAGTCTTGCCAACCTTCGCCTCCCATGCCAACATATATGGTAGTTTGGCTTGCTGAAGGAGTAATGCTTCATAGATGCAAGCACCATCTCTCATAAGCAGTTGGCAAAAAAGACACCTTATTTCCTTGTGCAATGGTTTGCAAAAAGTGGTGGATTTATTGAAACCTAAATTGTTCAGTTGCTAGTAGTGTAAGTGTTTCTAAACTATACCGTAGAGAAATAGGGCCATGGGTAGTAAAGAACTAACCTATGAGGTATGACCCTTTGTCTTGCCACCATTTAAAATGATTTGTGGATAAGCCTGGAGGAAAGGTAATGTTAGCAAACAGAAGCGCTAGAGGCATATGCAAGGAGATGGTATTTTTAATATCCTGAAGTGAGTCCCATAGAGCCTGGGAGTATGAAAGAGTCAGAGCCAACACTGGTGGTTTGAGCTTTGGTACAGACCACATCAAGTGCTCAATGTCAACAGCAGCAGCTCCTAAGGGTTCCATGAAGACCGAGGTCCAGGATTGTACCAATGGAATAAACTGATAACTGGGTAATCCGAGAAGCTTTAGAGTATTAGAATAGGTCCGGGAAACCCAGCGCTCCCTGAGATCTATGGGAGAATAGTGTGTGTTTCGCTAATCATTGACCCTTAATGAATTATCTAATTCTTTTAGGTAATATTACTTGGCCTTGGCCCTCACACATCCTTTCCTGCATGCTTTCTCAGTGAGGTCACCCATGGAACAATTAAGAGGTACAGAAGACAGATGGCAGTGGGGCTAAGTATGTGACATTCTAATAGCACTCAGTCTTCGCATACTTGTGCACCCAGGATGACTATGATGTTGCCTGTAAAGGCTGCAGAAATGGTAAGGAATTTGCAGAGCAACATGATTGATAGGGATTACACCTGCTGTGTCTTTTATCTGTGCTCTGGTAAAGTCATGTTATAAGCATTGGTGTTGTATGTGGCAGGTGTTTAGAAAGTTCAGAGTTCAATAGCCAGAGACAGAATTGTTCAGTCAGTTTTTCCTTGTCAAAAGAAGTTTATTGAGTATACAATGTTATAAAGATACATAAAGTAAGTTTACAAGGATCTATAAAGTAAGCTCATTGTTTTACAGTAGGGTTTATATAGGTAAATATCATGAAATTTCAAATATTAAACATTGGGTTCACGTAAACCTAAATTAAAGATATATATCATTTCCTTAGTTACTTTTGTAGGTATTTAAATGATTTATACCTACTATACATATTGTTTACAAGTAGAGTGTATATAGGTCAAATAAATTCTGATAATGAGCTTTAATCGTAAGGTGGAGAAAAGGAAAGAGAAAGAAGAAAAAGGGTTGAAAGGTAGAGGTATGGTCCACAAGGTTGTCCCACTCGTCAGTTTATTATTCTTTTTAGTTCTCTTTGAAGCCTTAGAATGGGTGTCTCTGTAAGTCATTTAATCTGTTACCATGGCAACAGGACAGAGTCATTGAAGTTTGACAGGAACTGTTGTTTTATCCAAGGATGCCAAAGTTTTTCAAATTTTGGAATTTGATTTTGATCGATGGCTACCATCTTAGCATGGGACATTGTATTATTCATTCTGTGAATTGTTTCTGCTAGTACCAATGTAGGAGATTTCCATGCCTTTGCCACTGTTTGTTTTGCAGCCGTTATTAGTTGGATCATAAGATTGAATTGAGAGAGTGTTAACCATTCCGGTTTTAGATTAAGTAAAGTTAAATATGGATCTGGTTGTATTATTTTTTTAAATATTTTAGATGCAATCACGAAGACTTCCTTCCAGAAGGTTTGGATTACTGGGCACGTCCACCATATGTGTAAATATGTGCCTATTTCTGGGCATCCTCGAAAACAAAGAGCTGAGGTATTAGGTGAATATTTTGCCACTCTAGCGGGTACAAGGTACCAGCGAGTTAGGACTTTATAATTTGTCTCCAGTGCTAAGATGTTGGGTGAAGATGACTTAGATGTGAGCCATATGTTAGACCAGTCCGTGTCTTCTAAAGTTCGTCCCAGGTCCTCCTCCCACCTCTGAACGTAAGAGGGTCTATTAAGATTTGCTACTTCATATAATTGATTATAAAGTGATGAAATTGTACCTTTAGCAAATGGATCTTTTGTACAGATTGATTCAAAAATGGATAATTGGGATAATGGTGTATCCCCCTTTAGGAATGGTGTATAGAAATTTTTGATTTGGAGATATCTAAATATCTCAGAGTTTGGTAGATCATATTTTTCTCTAAGCGATGGGAATGAGAGGAATGATTTAGATGCTATGAAGTCATTTAGTGTCTGAATGCCTGATGTTGTCCAAGCTTTAAAAGAATTTGGGTAGATCCATGCCGGATAAAAGGCCGGATTTCTGATAAAAGAAAGGAGAGGATTGTGTGGAGATTGTAACTGATATTTGGTTTTTAGTTTATCCCAGAGAGATAAGAAGTGTTTAGTTATGGGATTATGAATTTTAAAGCGGTCTTTAGGATCAAGCCATAATAAATTTGATATTAATAGAGGGTCATTTTCTGAAGCCTCTATAAATACCCATAATGGGATTTCCTGTTTTGCATGGTATTTGGACAGACTGGCCAAATGTGCTGCTCTGTAGTAGTTAGTAAAATTAGGGTATCCCAGGCCTCCTTTATTTTTGGGAAGATGTAGTGTGTGTATAGGTATACGTGGTTTAGAAGAGCCCCATATAAACAAAGTTGCTCTTTTTTGTACTATTCTCAAAAAATAGGAAGGAATTGGAATAGGGAGGACTCTGAATAGATAAAGCAATTTGGGTAGAATAGTCATTTTGATTGCATTAATCTTCCCTATCCAGGATAAAGGAAGTTGCGACCATTGTTTTATTAGATTTGTGATCTGTCTTAATACAGGAGGATAATTGGTTGAGAATAAGTCAGAATGAGATGCTGTTAAATGAATTCCAAGATATGGGATTGATTTTTCTGCCCATGTGAATGGGAGTGCAGCCCTAGCCGGGATCAATTCCATGTTTGTGAGTGAAATATTAAGCACTAGGCATTTCTTAGGATTAATCATAAGGCCGGATAGGGCTGCAAATCCGTCAAGAGCTGGTATTAAGTTAGGACCAGAGACCTGTGGTGATGATAGAAAAAGTAATATATCCTCTGCAAATATACATAATTTGTGTGTAATACCTCCTACTTCAATGCCAGTTATAGTTTGGTTTGTTCTGATGTATTGGGCCATGGGTTCGAGTATAAGGGCAAATAATAAGGGAGATAATGGGCAACCCTGTCGGGTACCTCTTTCGATATTAAAGGCTTCAGATTTGTATCCAGCATATTTTATATAGGCTTTGGGTTTATTATATAATGCTTTGATCCATGTTAAAAAGTGGGGTCCAAAACCCCATTTTTGTAATGAATATTGCATATATTGCCAGGATACTGTGTCAAATGCCCTCTTAATATCGAGAGATAGAAAACATAAAGGGATTTTCCGTTTTTTAGCAATATGTGCCAATAACACTGCCCTGCGTATATTATCGCCTGTCTGTCTATTTGGCATGAAGCCTACTTGATCTCTATGTATTAATTTTCCTATAATGCTATTGAGGCGTTTTGCTATTATTTTTGCTAATAATTTAATATCGAGGTTTAACAGAGAGATTGGCCGATAATTCACACAGGAAGTATCATCAGAAAGGGGTTTTGGGATCATACAAACAATTGCCATTAGTGTTTCTTGCCGAAAAGAATGTCCATCTAGAAGTTTGTTAAAAGTTTCAGTGAGAATGGGAGAGAGTATTTCTGAGAATGTTTTATAGTATAAAGCCGAGTAGCCGTCTGGGCCTGGTCTTTTGTTAAGTTTTAGGTCTTTTATGGCGTTAGCAACTTCATCTATAGTTATAGGCTCATCCAAACTGCTTTTTTGATTCTGAGATAACTCAGGTAAGGTTATTTTTGAGAAGAAGGATTCAGCCTCTGTAGGATTAAATTCATTGTTTGTCTTGTATAAAGTTGCGAGATGTGAGTGAAATTTATGGACTATTTTAACTGGATTACAAGTGTAAACATTTTTTGATAATTTCAAACGTATTGGTTTGAAAGATTTGTTAGTTGAATTTAATGCCCGAGCCAAATATGTACCTGGTTTGTTTGTATTCATGTAGAAATTGTGTTTGGAGCGTTTAAGGGATTTATCAACTGACTCAGTGAGAAATAGATCATATCCCAATCTAGATTTTTCCAGATGAGATTTTGTACTCTGAGATGGATTATCTTGAAATGATATGTAGGCTGCATTAAAATTGAGTTCTAGTTTTTTTGCTAGATTTTTGCGTTCCCGTTTAAATAGTGCCATTTGTCTTTGTATTGTACCACGCAAGACAGGCTTATGAGCTTCCCACAGTGTTATTGGGGAGATGTATGTTGTATTATTAATTGATATGTATTCCTTTAAAGCTTGTTCAATGGCCATCTGATGTAGTGGGTGTTTGAGCATTATGTCCGGTAAGTACCACGTTGGGTCATGCGCTTTTGGTATGGCTGAGGCTATAGTAGTGTATACTGCATTATGGTCAGACCACGGAATCGGAATTATATCTGATGCAATAATTTCTGGTATCATTCCTATTGTTAGAAAAATATGATCTATTCTGGTGAAGGTTTGATGAGGGTGCAAGAAATAAGTGAATTTCTTTTTCATTGGGTTACTTTCTCTCCACGAATCTACCAGATTGTATTTGGAAAGAAGTTGAGAAAAAGGTAATCTAGAGGTTATTTTGGATGGTGTAAAAGGTGATTTATCTAGAAATGGGAGGAGGACCTGGTTCGAATCCCCACACATTATCACTGTTCCTATTTTGTGTGTATTAATCACTTGTAATATATGTGAGAGGAATGGTGTAGGTTGTTTGTTAGGAGCCTAGTAGGAAATCACCATGATTGCTGTATCCATTATATAACCCATGAGTATCAGGTATCTACCTTCTGGGTCTTTAATTTCTGATGATAAGGTGAATGGTGTGGATCTGTGAAATGCAATTAGAGTTCCCCTTTGCTTGGTACAGGCCGTGTAAATTTGTTGATAAAAAGGAGAAATATATTTTGGAGTAGAATCTTTGGTGAAGTGTGTTTCTTGGAGGCATACTATGTGAGCCTTCTTGTTATGGAAAGTACGGAAGGCTTTGGTCCTTTTTTGAGGGACATTTATTCCCTGAACATTCAGGGAGAGTATATTCAGTGGTGCCATGGCAACAGATCAAATAGTTTTGACTTACTTTTTGTTATGCAGAGCTGACTGCGCAGATCAACCTGTGTGGACTGAAGAGATGAATAGATAGAAAAGAAACCAGTGAATTCTGGAGTAAAGAGTAAACAAAAAACATATGAGATTAGATGATACATTGTATAAATTATTTTTTGCAAGTTATCACAATTTACCCGTGAAAGAGAATAAATATCTCTCTCAGGGGAATAAGTGCCTTCGTCACACTCCCACATAATATGGTTGGGAGAATGAGGAGGGCTAACGGGGGTACACGGATCTTCCGCTTACAGGAGAGAAGTGCTATGTCAAAAGACATCAAAATGATGTTTCATTAATTGGAGTGCAGAATATAGTTTTTGTTAAAATTATTTATTCCAGGGTGGTTGTATATGGTTAGTCTTGCCCTAGGCTAAATAATTCAGTTAGAAAGGTACTGTTAATAACCTTGGTATTGATGAAGATAGTTTGAATTATTTTGGGATTTTAACCCTTTTAGAGTAAACAATTACACATTTTATTCATATGTAACTGTTTAGATATGTTAACTCATAAAATTGATGTTGTATTACTTCAGATTATAATAAACAAAAACATAATTCTAGGAACTAGTTAGGTAATAATATATTTGTTTTAAGAAAAGAAAGAAAAAGCTTCCATTACTTCTGGATTATTGAACATATTTGTCCTAAAAAGTAATAAATCTATTGTTATTACCTGATAATATATAACTGAACAAGAATTTCCTTATTTCACTTATATATTCTAAGGCTATATGAATCAGAAGTAATAAGAAATATAACTGGAATGTAACATGATCCCACACAGTGTGTGACTATCAGAATGCAGTTACATTCAGTTATAAATACAGGTTTTTTTTATAGAGAACCATCTCTTAGTATAATAAATGAAGTGATATCAGGAATTAGGATGTCAGTCCATTGAATCTTCTTGGTCCATGGATGATGTGGCATAACGGCCTTTTTTGTGAGAATGATGATTCCCATTTTGTTCTGAAATTTTCTGAGTGCTGCCTGAAGGTGAAGATGATGCCATTCTTCTGCGTGTGGGAGTGTTGCTGCTTGTGGGTTCTGTCAGATTTAATTTTAAAAGGGTTTGTTGTAGTTCATCTGCTGATCTGCTTCTGTAAATTGTACCTTGGTAGTTAAATCTGACTGAAAAGGGGAAGCCCCATAAATACATAATGTTGTGGCGTTGCAGTTCCATTAGTTGGGGTTTCATGGATCGTCTTTTAGTAATAGTAAGTTGAGATAGGTCAGCAAAAATTTGATAATTGTGTCCTTGAAAATTAAGTTCCTTTTTTTCTCTTGCAGCAATTAGTATTTGTTCTTTCATTCTGTAATAATGAAATTTTGTGATTATATCACGTGGGGGTCCATCTTTCTTTTTGGCTGTGAAGGCTCTGTGTACTCTGTCCAGTTCTAAACGTTCAATAGGGATATCTGGCTTTAGTTCTTGTAATAGAGCAGTAATAGTAGATTGCAGGTCTGTCACAGTTTCAGGTATTCCCCTTATGCGCAAGTTTGAACGTCTGGCTCTATTTTCGTAATCTTCGAGCTTAGTTTGACGTATTAAATTCTCTTCTTTTAATTGTTCCAATTCTCTTATATTTACTTGGGTTGTAATTTCAATTTCATCCATTTTTATTTCTAGGGCTGCGGTGCGGTTTCCCAGCTCTCTTATTTCTTTGGTTAGGCTTTTTGTTATTTGGTCTGAGGTTTGTTTTAAAGCCTTATGAAGCATCTTTTCAAATTGTAATAATATTACTGGGGATGTTGAGGAGGCTTGTGGAGAAGTTTGTGAGAGGATTTGTTCTGTATCTGACTCAAATGGAGAGTCTTGCTGTGACATTTTCTGTCTGTGAGAGCGCCCTGATGCTGTATCTTGTGAGGTGACTGGAGCTGCTTTAGTTGCAGTGAGTGCCTGTGAGCTCTTTGTGAGGTGATTTTTATTTCTGCCACGGTTTCCTCCCAGTACCATATTTCCTGCCCAAACTTTCACAGTTTGTTCCCTGGGGCAAAAAGGTTCAAATGGATACCTTTTGAGCCTGCAGGCTCCGCTTTGTCCTTCTCTTCTCTCCTCAGCGGTGCGGAGCTCTAACAATGCATGTCTGCTCCGCTAGGCTCCGCCCATCTCCCCTCGTTCAGTCAGTTTTTCATACAGATCCAGACTGAACCACAATGTATGCTATGGGTAGTAGATGTAAATGGATATACGTCCGCTTATATTTGGGTCAGTATATGTGCAGAAAAAAAAAACAGAGAAGGTCTGCATCCGTTTCTGTTTTTGTGGACATAGATGGATGTTTAGGAAAGATGCCTTTTTTGTATTAAGAGAGGTATGGACTCCAGAGAGAGAGATATCATTTTGCCCCTGTACAAATCATTAGTAAGACCTCATCTGGAATATGCAGTTAAGTTTTGGGTACCAGTTCTCAAAAAGGATATCGGGGACTGGAAAAAGTGCAGAGAAGGGCAACCAAACTGATAAGAGGCATGGAAGAGTTCAACTATGAGGAAAGTTTAGAGGAACTGAATTTATTCACTCTTGAGAAGAGGAGATTAAGGGGGGGTATGATCAACATGAATAAATACCTAAGTGGTCCATAC
This sequence comes from Aquarana catesbeiana, assembly GCF_042186555.1. Classification (NCBI taxonomy): domain Eukaryota; kingdom Metazoa; phylum Chordata; class Amphibia; order Anura; family Ranidae; genus Aquarana; species Aquarana catesbeiana. The sequence continues at coordinate 119,128,654 of NC_133328.1, forward strand.
AGGGGAACTTGGTGTTGAGTTATTCACTTTAAGGTCATCACAAAGGACAAGGGGGCATTCTTTATGTCTAGTGGAATAGAGATTTAGTCTCCAAATACGGAAAGGCTTCTTCACAGTAAGAGCTGTGAAAATGTGGAATAGACTCCCTCAAGAGCTGATTCTGTCCAGCTCAGTAGAATGTTTTAAAAAAAGGCCTGGATTCTTTCCTAAAGGTACATAATTTAACCAGATACTAACATTAAAGGAAAAGTCGATCCAGGGAATATCCGATTGCCTCTCGGGGGATCAGGAAGGAATTATTTTCCCTGCTGGGGCAAATTGGATCATGCTTTGCTGGGGTTTTTTGCCTTCCTCTGCATCAACTGTAGGTTATTAAGAATAAGGGAAGCTGGCAGAACCAAGGGCTGGTTTTACATGTACAGTAGGTTGCTCTCATTATAACTGCTTAGAGTGGAATTAAAGTCATTTTACTTACCTCCTCTCTAACAGTCCGAAGTCTGCGAGGGGTCCCTCACTGGTGCCGGCATCTTCTTCAGCAAACATAAAAACAAGCCATCGCTCACCCAAAACATGAGCTGACAGTGCAGAATCTGTGAGGCGCGGTGCTCTGTAGGCTCCTGTCAGCCGATCCTCATGTCACAAATGAATAAAGTCAGCAACCACTGCTAAGCACATGCGATTCTTTATTTTAATCCAGAATAAAAAGAGAGTTTCCTCCACACTCACGCGTTTCTGCCAAAAGTAGGCCTTAGTTATAGCCAGATGCCTGTCTTTGGGTGTCTTCATTTGTCGGGGTGGGATGACATAACTTCTATGTATGTGCAGGAGTCAGTCATCCCAGCACACAGGAATTGTGCCAGTAATGTAAGCTGAGATGCACATGCACAGCTCACTTTACATGCAGCATAAAACTGTAAGCAGATGGCTAGATGTATTTTATCACAGAATAGACATGCATGTCTGGTCCATGATTGTGATTCTGACATTGCATGTCTCTTCTGAGATAAATAGTCTGCCTGCTCACAAGTTTTTGTAAAATGCCTTCAGTTCCACTTTAAAATGTATGTAAACCAATAGTTTTATTTTTTAATTTTGGATAGTGAGGTAGTTTCAGAACGCTAATCAAGTTTTTACTGCTGTGTCACCACTGGGGTCACAGTTGTTCTAATGACTATGGTCTTCACTACAGAAAGTGATGGGAAATTTTCTAGTCATCGAGAACAGGAGGTGAGGAAAAACTTTTAATGTTGATGCCCATTCCATTGACAACTGTCTAAAAGGGGATTTTCTCTTACTTCCTGCTGTGTTTCTAGGACCTGCATAAAAATCCTCAAGGGATTAGCGAGGATGTGAGAGTGTGTGAGCGTAGTGACGTGGGCTCTAATCTCGCAATGATTCCAGCGAGAGACGGTGGTTGCAGCTGACTTCCTTCCCGCGATGGCTGAGAGAGGAGAGGATCAGTGAGGATTGTACGGCGGGCAGTCAGTGGAAGTACCACCCTCATAGGCCAGTAGCTCCCGGTGGTTCCCGGCGATGGATGGTGGACGTCTTCTGACCCCTTTTCCCTATCTGGGTCAGCCGGATATCATAGGCATAGCCAGGCGAAGTGTAGGAGCGAACAAGGCCACATGTGGAAGCGTTAAGGAAGGGGGGGACTGTGAACGAGACTGTGGGCTATAAGCTGCTTCATACAAAGGGGGGGAAGTGTGGAAAGCTGCAGAAGGAGGAGAAGAGGGGAAGTGGTGAGGGGAATGAAAAGTCTGCCTTGCAGCTGGAGACTTTCAGGAAATTTAAGGCTCCCTTGACAGTGGGTCTGGATGGCCCCAGGGAAGCCACGAGCTGTAAAAGCACAGACTGTTACCCCCTGCTCCTCTCCCACTTCAATGGCAGCAAAGACAGCAGGAAAGTCGGTAGTAAAGTCCCCCCAAGTTGGAATATTAGCAGAGACTCAGACAACAGTAGACAAAGAGGTAGAGGTAGAGCTGGCTCCCTAAGGCAAAGATATTATGGCAGCTATCAAAGCATATAGTGAGACTCTCACAATAAAAATGTATGCTCTGGCCGTAGATATTAATATAATGAGGCATGAGTTTGATAAAGTCAAGCAAAAGATCTCAGAGATGGAAGTTCGGGTCTCAAAGGTAGAAGATAAAGTAAAAACGGATGACAGAGAATGGCATATCCTGAGAAAACAAAATAGTGTTCTACGGGACAGAGCAATCGATACAGAAAGCTGTTTGAGGAGAAATAATATCTGTAGGGCTGAAACAACTAATCGATTATGAAATTAATCGATTACTATTTTCATAATCGATTAATCGGCCAGAAACATAATAGGGTTAAAAAAAATAAAATGAGCCCTTTATAGTACAAAAAGAGCAAATAATCGTTACTGTAAATATTACTTTCACAGTTCTACAGTAATTAATGAACCCCTTACAGTAATGATTATCTGCTTTTTTGTACTAAAAAAGGGCTCATCTTAGTTTTTTTAACCCTATTATGTTACTAAACATCTTAGACCTGGTTCACATCTATGTGTGTTTTGGTGCTTTTTGCAAAAACACACTACAGTTCATTTAACATGGTTTCCTATGGGACACGTTTACATCTGTGCTTTTTTTCAGCCGCTGCATATTTGGAAAGGGTCAGGGACTTTTTTTTTTTAACGCGAAGCAGTGCTTACTTCAATGGAGAAGCTGCAGAAAAGCATGTAAAACGTTTTTGCAGCAATTTTAGTTTTTTAATCTGCCCAACAACAAGTTGGCCAAAAAACAGTATGTCTCTTCTAATAGTATATACAGTATATCTCCTCTAATAGTATATACAGTATATCTCTTCTGTCTGTTATTCTCAGAGTGCATTCGATATTTTGCTCCCTAACCATATAGTTGGTTGTTTATAATTACCACTGCATAGAGATATTTAAGAATACATTGCTTTTTTTTTTACTTTACATATTAACTAAATTATACACCACACTTTTTTTTAAGGTTATTAACCGATTAATCGATTAATCAAGACAATAATCGACCAACTAATTGATTATGAAAATAATCATTAGTTGCAGCCCTAAATATCTGGATCATAGGATTGCCAAAATGAGTGGAAGGAGATAATCCAACTGAATTTTCAGAGAAATTATTGATAAATATACTAGTCCTTACAGCTATATCTGTAACATTTGTGGTTGAGAGAGCACACAGGATTTCTTTTCGATCACCAAAGCCAGGGGCCCCCCCTCGTCTGTTTCTTTTATGTCTACTCATTTATAGAGATCGAGACCGTATATTGTCAGCAGCAGGACAAGGGCAGACTTACAATATGAAAATGCCAAATTACTTTTTTTTACGGATTACCCCCCTGAAATACAGCAACAGAGAAGAGCCTATACGGAAGTGCGGAAAAGATTGAGAGAAAAGGGAATAAAATTCCGTTTTTTATATCCTAGTAAACTGTGGTGATTGATGGAACATACACCTGTTTTTTTGAGACACCAACGGCTGCAGTATAATGGTTGGACACTAGATAAATAGATCCCTCACAATTTTGGGAAAGGAAAATCATTAAATTATTTGTTTTTTTCTTTTTTTTTTATCCCCCTTTTTTTCCCTTTTTCTCCCTGACTACCGCCCCCCCCCCTCTTCCCCCCTTTTTTCTTTCTCTCTCCCCCTTCTTGGGGGGTGGGGAGGGGTGTGGGAGGGGAAAGATTACATATATATAAATATATAACAACACAAGTTATTAATATTTATAACAGCACAGCATTTTAAAATAGCACATTTGGTGATAAAAAAAGTACAGTATAAAGCGGAAAGTATAAACGATGGAAATTGGTGATCATGAGAGTGATGGGAATGGGAAGGAAGGATGGAAGGTGTTTTCTTTTCTCGTTCTATTTCTTCCCTTCCTCTTCCCCTTCCTTTTTTTTTCTTCTTCTTTTGGAAGAGGGATATAGGGAGGTGTGATTAGGATTATGGGAGTATATAATTATGATTTAAAATAATAACAATAGAAATTATTATAAGATATTTGGTGTGTAGATATACTTTTGATTCAAATGCATCCCTTGGGTTAAATTGTCTATTAGAGAGCCCGACTCACAAATTGGGTGGAAGGATTGTTGCAGTACACATTGGGAGTTGTTTTGTGTGGAGTAGTTACTGGGTATAGATCAGAGCCTATAGTCAGTGAGGCCAAGGGTAGGGGAAAGGTCCTTTTTGCTCCCACCCATGGATGCATGGGGTTGTAGATTAGGGAAGGGAATGAAAAAACATAGGGTGGGATGGGAGGGGGGAGGAAAGGGAGGTGCAGAGGTGTGGTGTATAAAGGTTCAGGAATGGTGTGGTTTTGCTGCCCCGTTGATGTTTGCTTTAGGAGCTATATGGCTCAAGATACTGTGGAGATGTCCCTTTGTTCCATTGTGCAAGCATGCTTCCAGGTGAAAATAATTGCCATTCTATAATATCCTGGAATGTCAAGGGTCTAAATTCTAGGTTTAAATGAGCATTGATGTTCCAATATGTAAGAAAATATAACCCCAGTTGATTTTACTTCAAGAGACACATCTAGTGGGAGGGAAACTAATGACCTTAAAAAAAGCATGGATTGAAAAAGCATATCATGCTACTTACTCTTCCTATGCGGGAGGGGTTTCAGTGCTAATAAATAAATCCTTTTCCACCCTAATAGAGAAGGTATATACAGACATGCAGGGAAAATATGTTATTTTAGTATACATGTTGGGACAACAAAGGTATATTATAGTGGCAATATATATTCCACCCTCTTCCTCTTTGGGAATATTAAATAAAATATTAGAGAAAATTATCCAACATTTTCCAGCAAAATTATTGTTTATTGGAGATTTTAATTCTATTTTATCCCCAGAATTAGATAGCTCGAAACCTCCCAAGCAGTATTTAGCTGATTTACATAACTGGGCCCAGGTGTAATAGAAATTTGTAGATGGAGAAATTAAAAAAAAAAGAGCATATTCCTGTTTTTCCACTTCTTATAAAACCTCATCTCGAATAGATTTAGACTTTGCAGATCTGACATTAGTTCCGGATATTGTAGAAGCAACATATTTACCAAGCAGTCTTTCGGACCACTCTCCTTTGTTCTTTACAATATGTACCCCTGCCCGGAAAAATACATCAATGTGGCGATTGGCTCCCCAGTGGGTGTTACACCCAGAGATAGTGGAGAAAATGTCATCAATGGTAGTGGAATACTGGAAAAATAATTGAGTAGAATTATAGGGGTCTGATAATATTGAGTTATATATATACAGTGTGGACGGAAAGTATTCAGACCCCCTTAAATTTTTGACTCTTTGTTATATTGCAGCCATTTGCTAAAATCACTTAAGTTCATTTTTTTTTCCTCATTAATGTACACACAGCACCCCATATTGACAGAAAAACACAGAATTGTTGACATTTTATTAAAAAAGAAAAACTGAAATACCACATGGTCCTAAGTATTCAGACCCTTTGCTGTGACACTCATATATTTAACTCAGGTGCTGTCCATTTCTTCTGATCATCCTTGAGATGGTTCTACACCTTCATTTGAGTCCAGCTGTGTTTGATTATACTGATTGGACTTGATTAGGAAAGCCACACGTCTGTCTATATAAGACCTTACAGCTCACAGTGCATGTCAGAGCAAATGAGAATCATGAGGTCAAAGGAACTGCCTGAAGAGCTCAGAGACAGAATTGTGGCAAGGCACAGATCTGGCCAAGGTTACAAAAAAATTCTGCTGCACTTAAGGTTGGTAAGAGCACAGTGGCCTCCATAACCTTTACATGGAAGATGTTTGGGACGATCAGAACCCTTCCTAGAGCTGGCCGTCCGGCCAAACTGAGCTATCGGGGGAGAAGAGCCTTGGTGAGAGAGGTAAAGAAGAACCCAAAGATCACTGTGGCTGAGCTCCGGAGATGCAGTCAGGAGATGAGAGAAAGTTGTAGAAAGTCAACCATCACTGCAGCCCTCCACCATTCAGGGCTTTATGGCAGAGTGGCCTGACGGAAGCCTCTCCTCAGTGCAAGACACATAAAAGCCTGCATGGAGTTTGCTAAAAAACATCCGAAGGACTCCAGGATTGTGAGAAATAAGATTATCTGGTCTGATGAGACCAAGATAGAACTTTTTGGCCTTAATTCTAAGCGGTATGTGTGGAGAAAACCAGACACTGCTCATCACCTGTCCAATACAGTCCCAACAGTAAAGTATGGTGGTGGCAGCATCGTGCTGTGGGGGTGTTTTTCAGCTGCAGGAACAGAACGACTGGTTGCAATCGAGGGAAAGATGAATGCGGCCAAGTACAGGGAAATCCTGGACGAAAACCTTCTCCAGAGTGCTCAGGACCTCAGACTGGGCCGAAGGTTTACCTTCCAACAAGACAATTACCCTAAGCACACAGCTAAAATAACGAAGGAGTGGCTTCACAACAACTCCGTGACTGTTCTTGAATGGCCCAGCCAAAGCCCTGACTTAAACCCAGTTGAGCATCTCTGGAGAGACCTAAAAATGGCTGTCCACCAATGTTTACCATCCAACCTGACAGAACTGGAGAGGATCTGCAAGGAGGAATGGCAGAGGATCCCCAAAACCAAAAGGGTGCTTCTACTAAATACTGAGCAAAGGGTCTGAATACTTAGGACCATGTGATATTTCAGTTTTTCTTTTTTAATAAATCTGCAAAAATGTCAACAACTCTGTGTTTTTCTGTCAATATGGGGTGCTGTATGTACATTATGAGAAAAAAATGAACTTAAATGATTTTAGCAAATGGCTGCAATATAACAAAGAGTGAAAAATTTAAGGGGGTCTGAATACTTTCCGTCCCCACTGTATATATATATATATATATATATATGTATAAAGCGACTGTCACTGTAAGAATTGATAATATGCTTGATTTGTTTACTTTCCCTAGATGTTCTCCTTTTTCTTTGTTTCAATTCCTGGAAAATCTAAACTACAGGATATGTGACTGATAAGAACCCAGAAGCTGCTCAAAATAGGCCTTCGTATCAAAATCAGAACTGAACTGACCAGATAGTGGTGAAATCTATTTTTTGCCAGTCACATGATGTAACCACCCATTTAACCGTTCCTTTGCTACTAAGAAGATATGAATGCTGATTGCACTAAACTATACGATCACATCTATAACACGCCTAGTACTTATGCATATTTATAAAGTATATATATTGTTAAACTTGATGTTTTTAAGTCAGAGACACTTCCTTCTTCGTTCGGCCTGGTAGTGCTGAACATCAGTGTGTTGTGTCTCTCCACTGCAGTGAATAATAAAGCACCTACTTTTCTTATCTTAAGATCTGGACTCACTATGTCATCTAAATGTCTTGTTTGAAGACCCCTAAATCAGATTTAACAGCTCGTGCCTTTTGACTCGGATACAGTCCAGTGGCCACGGTAAGAAACTGTTATTCTTACTTATTCTGCTCTCCGTGGCGAGTAATTAGTCGGTGTCTGGGGTCTATTGGCCGAAGGAGTCTTATTCTGTTGATGAGATGGTGAGATTAAGGTAAAATTAAGTGTAAATTAGAGTAATGTTGATGTTACACTGTTTGACCCAAATAACTTTACCTGTTGCAGAAATAATAGAGCCGATAATAATTATCAATGTTGATGTTTTGTTACTATGCTTGGGGTGTCAATAGATTTATGAGACTTGTGAGAAGGTCTGACCAGAGGACTGTAGTAGTGAGCCTGGGTGGCGAGTAATGCCTATGTGGCAAGTGTACAGGCCTGTGTAGCCAAGTGTAATAAGTGCCATTTGATGGCTACTGTGTGTAGCCCGGAGAAAAAAAAAAAAAAAAAAAAAATATATATATATATATATATATATATATATATATATATATATATATTTTTTTTTTTTTTTTTTTTTTTTTTTGGGTGACGACCCACAAATTGTTAGAGAATCGAGAGTGAGGACTCTACATTGGGAGTACGGCGCTCCCATTGACCTTTCAAGCCAGGAAAGGTAGATATGGCACAAGTAAGTCCTATGACTGACATGACAGACAGAAAGATATGGACAGTGGTTAAGAAATGACACCAAGACTAAAACAGAGCTGATCTAATCCCAGAAGGAGTTATGATCAATTTGGGTTTCTGTGTATGTTAAATTTTATGGCAGATTGACAGAGATGGATAAGGTGATTAAATGTGTACAATATTGGATTTTTGAAAGTATGCAATGTGATGAAACTTTAACTAGTTATGAGCCTGTCAAAGTTTTTATAATGCATATCACTGATGGGTCTAGCAAAAGAGAATTAGATCAGGCAATGCAAGTGCAAGTGTTATCTAAATGTTTAAGAAATGTTTGAGAAGCTACGTTTGGATGATTTGTATAATTCTGATGAGACAAGCCTGCTTGCAGTTCCACAGCTCACCTCTCCTTTGCGCTTGATTGTCTCTGTGTAAAAAGGAGTGAGGTGCACCCCCCTTCACAGTCCTGTTTAAAATTGTGTATTTTTAAAAAAGAGAAACAGGCAGTTTGCAGGTATTTTTTTTAAATCTAAGTACAGTAGAAAATTGTAAATGAGAAAATTGAACAATACAGAAGACAGAAATCAGAAGATTATTGATGGTTTAAAGAAGTAGATAGGAAACATGAAAGTGAATTGCACTAGAAGAAAGTGGACAGAATGTTGTAGAATTATTATCAAGTGGCTTGATGGATGTGAGATAAGAAAAGTCTAAAGGTTTTTGATTACTTTAAACGTGTCCAGACCACGTTTACTTTAAACGTGTCCAGACAGTAGGAGTGGATCTGGCTGACCGCACTAACGTTACTGTCATAGGTTGTAAGAATGCTGTTGTGATGGGACTCAGAGAAGCAATAAGAAAACGGTTGATGGCAGTAAAACCGGGATGGAAACAAGGATTTGAATGGGCTTTGCTAAGAGAAGTGTGCCGTAGCATTGAAGCCCAGAGAGAGGAGAGAAAAGAGAATACAACAGACTTGATGTTTTTATAGCCCAAAATGATGGTCAAGGAGCTGTTTCTCGGAAACCAGAAAATGCAGATTGCCTGACATGTAAGCAGAAGAAAGAGGGAGATGATGATAAATATGTTAGCAAAGCAGCGTGAATTTTTTGAGCACACAGAAGTTAATTTGTGCATCTCTGAGACGGATGGTAAAGATGCTTTTGTAACATTATGCTTTCCACAACTAACAGGTCAGGAAATGCTTAGTCGATTCTGGCTCTGCCGGGACTATAATTCAAAAGTCTGCCTACCAAAAGACATCCCCCTCTCAAGGAAACACCCCCCATACAAATTAGAATTGGAAGCTACAATATGTTTCATAAGCTGCTTGTCTCTGACACTGTACCATGCAACCTATTGGGAAGAGACCTACTGAGTTATTCACAAGCCTGTGTACAGTATACACCCAACAGAGTAGAAGTACATGTTGGAGAATTAGATGAAGAAATTATATGTAAATTGACAGCAATTGAATTAGAGCAAGAGATTGAAGGTAATATTCCACCTGAAATTGTTGCTCAAATACCTGATATTCTCTGGGCCAAGAAAATATGATGTAGGACTTCTACAAGTCCCTCCGTTTAAAGTCAAAATAAAAGCAGGAGCTCAAATCCCACACATACCACAGTATCCACTCAACTCGCTGGTGTATGAGTACAAATGAAAGAATTACTTGAAGCAGGTGTCATAAAGAAAACAGAAAGTAGAGCACAGACGTCATTGTTTCCTATAAAGAAAAAGGTCAAAGAAAGGGAGAAAAGCCAGTATATCGAATGGTACATGATTTAAGGGCCATCAATCATATCATCGAGGAAGGCACTCCTGCTGTTCCAAATCCCAATACTTTTCTCAATGACATACCTACAGGAACACGGGTGTACACCATAATAGAACTGGCAAATGCTTTCTTCAGTGTCACCTTGGATGAAGAGAGCCAAGAACTCTTTGCTTTACGGTTTGAAGGAGCAAATGTTTATGCTCATCTGATGCTAGAGACCAGCAACATGAAGAAAAAGATGGCGACGAAGTTCAACTGAGAGGTGTCCAATTTGTCTGAACAGTCTTTCCCTGAAGGCTGGCTTTCCAGAAGTATGTTGTCACGTTTTCTGTATATCCTGCATTTTTAAATGGTGTGAAACCTCCTCATCCTGCCCTGTTGACCGCAAACCCTTTGAAACCGTGTATGAAATAGATCCGGTTGGTGGATGCACCAAGATCCATGTTGTGGCAAGAACACAGAAAGAAAACTGCAGCTGCAACCTGTGCCAGTGGTGTTGTACAAAAAGAAAAGATACAGTACCTGCACGCGAGAATGTGTTTCCAGTGCGATCCCATCGCGCTGGTTCTCGGCGACAGGGTACTGTACATCTCGCGCTGGCTGCAATAGGAAAAACACATTTTTCTATTGCAGCGAGCACGAGAAAGAATTCCCCTCCGAGAGCATACCAGGCCCTTAGGTCTGGCATGGATTTTAAGGGGAACCCCCTACGCCGAAAAAATGGCGTGGGGGTCCCCCCAAAATCTATACCAGAACCTTATCCGAGCACGCAGCCTGGCCGGTCAGGAAAGGGGGTGGGGATGAGCAAGCGCCCCCCCTCCTGAACCGTACCAGGCCACATGCCCTCAACATGGGGAGGTGGGTGCTTTGGGGAAGGGGGGCGCCCTGCGGCCCCCCCACCCCAAACCACTTTGTCCCCATGTTGATGAGGACAAGGGCCTCTTCCCTACAACCCTGGCCGTTGGTTGTCAAGGTCTGTGGGCGGGGGGCTTATCAGAATCCGGAAACCCCCTTTAATAAGGGGACCCCCAGATCCCGCCCCCCCACCCTATGTGAATGTGTATGGGGGTACATCGTACCCCTACCCATTCACCTGGGGGAAAAAAGTGTCAAAGTGTCAATAAAAAAACACACTAGACAGGTTTTTAAAGTAATTAGGCAGCTCCGGGGGTCTCTTCCGACTTTGGGGGTCTCTTCTGACTCCTCCGCTCTCTCCAACCTCTTCTCCCGCTCTCCGGCCTCTTCTCCCGGTCTCCGGTTCTTCTCCCGTTCTCTTGCCGGGCTCCTCCGCTATCTTCTGCCCTTTTGGCGCTCTTTTGCCGCTCTTTTGCTAGTGTTGGCCTGGTCTTCTCCGTCATCTTCTTCCCACTTCTCTTCTTCCGATGTTGACATGACGCTGTCTCCCGCTGTAATGCCGTGTGCGCGGTGTGCAACGACTTATATAAGCATGAGGCATGATTACTGGGTGATGTCACCCAGTGACCCTGCCCCTTATGACATCACAGTCCCATCACGCCCTGGGACTGTGATGTCATAAGGGGCGGGTCACTGGGTGACATCACCCAGTGACCCCGCCCCATGCCTATATAAGTCGTTGCGCACTGCACACACGGCATTACAGTGGGAGACAGCATCATGTCAAGATCGGAAGAAGAGAAGAGGGAAGAAGATGACAGAGAAGACCGGGCCAACGCTAGCAAAAGAGCGGCAAAAGAGTAGAAGATAGTGGAGGACCCCGGCAGAAGAACCGGAGAGCGGGAGAAGAACCAGAGACTGGGAGAAGAGGCCTGAGAGCGAGAGAAGAGGCCGGAGAGAGCAGAGGAGTCGGAAGAGACCCCCGAAGTCGGAAGAGACCCCCAGAGCTGCCTAATAAATTACTTTAAAAACCTGTCTAGTGTGTTTTTTTATTGACACTTTTTCCCCCAGGTGAATGGGTAGGGGTACCCCCCCTACCCATTCACATAGGGTGGTGGGCCGGGATCTGGGGGTCCCTTTATTAAAGGGGGCTTCCGGATTCTGATAAGCCCCCGCCCGCAGACCCCGCCAACCAACGGCCAGGGTTGTCGAGAAGAAGCCCTTGTCCTCATCAACATAGGAACAAGGTGCTTTGGGGTAGGGGGGCCGCAGGGCGCCCCCTTCCCCAAAGCACCTCCCCCCCATGTTGAGGGCATGCGGCCTGGTACAGTTCGGGAGGGGGGGCGCTCGCTCGTCCCCACCCCCTTTCCTGACCGGCCAGGCTGCATGCTCGGATAAGGGTCTGGTATGGATTTTGGTGGGGGAGCCCACGCCGTTTTTTCAGCGTAGGGGGTTCCCCTTAAAATACATACCAGACCTAAGGGCCTGGTATGCTCCTGGAGGGGAACCCATGCCGTTTTTTTTATTTAAAATTTGGTGTGGAGTTCCCCCTCATGATTCATACCAAACACATGTCAGCAATGCTTGTCGCTCATTGGGAAAGGAAAAAACACCATTTTTCCTTTCCCTATGAGCGAGCCAGCTCGACGCTGGCTCCCGCGGCAGGGCTCGCAAGGTGTCAATCTCGCTGATAACAGTGGCGAGATTAACACAATATCGCGGTCACCTACTGTATGTTTTACAATGAATGTTATGAAGAAATATGCAAATGAAATCTTAAAAAGAGCAAGGACAAAACATTTGTCATCATCAAGGCTGAGCGAATATGAAGCAATCCTGCTTGAATTAGGAGAAATAGAAGTGAAAAAATGTACTACAATCAATCCTGCCAGCTTTTTCCTAGAGAGAGAAGAAGACCTCGAAGAGGAGGATGACCACATCTGCTTAAGACTTATGGAAGAAGAAATGCAGCAAATCTCCCTAGAAAAGGACATTCCTCTTGAAAATCCTGATCTGTAGACAGTTCACGCCTGTACAAAGATGGAGTCCCAAGAACGGCATATGCGGTGATAACATTGGAGGAAGTGATTGAGACCCAACTACTCCGTTCATCACTTTCAGCACAAGTGCCAAAGTGGTAGCACTCACCAGAGTCTGTGAGGCTGCAAAGGATCAAACAGCCAACATCTACACTGATAGCAAGTATGCTCTTGAAGTAGTCGATGATTATGGACCCATAAGGAAGAACAGAAGATTCACATCTGCTGCAAGAGAACCAATTCAAAACTGGAAATATGTTCAAGAACTTTTTGAAGCAGTCACCCTCCCAAAGGAAGTAGCCATCCTGAAGGTCAAGGCATATACTGCCAGAAAGACTGCTGAAACACCAACGGAAGCAATCATGACCATAATCACTGATTTTGCAAAGGAATAAGAAGCCCATAACAGATTGAAGAAAAAAGAAGAGAGCAAATACTCAAAGTAAAAAAACTGAAAGAAGAACCAAGAAGGACTCTTGTGCAAGGAAAATGGAATATGTGTTCCACCTCCAACAGAGAAAATGATCATGCAACTAGCCCATGGCCCGAGTCATGTAGACCCTAAGGCAATGGAGAGAAACATGAGAAAGGCTGGATGGTTTATTCGATCACCAGAAATGCATGACAAGACTGTTGAGGGATGCATAATCTGTGCTAAAAACAACCCAGGAAAACCGACCAGAGTAACACAAAGATATTTGGCCAAGCCACTTTTCCTTTTCCAAAAACTTCAGATTACATCCATTTGCCCATATCAGGCCAATATCAATATGTTTTGTGTGTAGACATGTTTTCAAGCTGAATAGAAGCCTGACCGGTGGCTAAAGAAAATGCCAAGACAACAGCAAAGAAGCTCCTTTCCAAAGTAATATGCTGCTTTGGAGTCCCTGAAACCATAGAGAGTGACAGAGGAACACATTGCACTGGACAGATCGTGCAAATTGTATGCAAGGACTTGGTAATTGAGCATGCCTTCCATGCCCCTATCATCCTCAGAGTTCAGGGAAGGTAGAAAAATATAGTGGAATCATTAAAGGAAGGCTAGCTAAATGAATGCAGGAACGGTAGGAAGGATCAGTAAAGAGACAGTGGCCAGGACTGTTGCCTCTGGTTCTTTACAACATCCTTTATTACCCCTACTTATAGGTCAGAGAACTTATGAGATTTTGTTGGGGGGCCACCTAAGACAGGGTTGTATTTTCCACATCAGACTGCTGTAATGTATAATGATTATGTTTTGTTATGTAGTTGTCTAATACAAGCAACTAACTGCGATGCACAAGTTTGTTTTTGATTTAATTCCAGATCCAGATCAAGTTACTGGAACACATGATTTACAGCCAGGTGATTGGGTCCTAGTAAAAGAACATGTGAAAGTATCTTTGGGACCAAAGTTAGAAGTACCCAACCAAGTGTTCCTGACAACTGCTACAGCTGTAAAGTGACATGGATACATGCCAGCCATTGCAAGAAAGTACAGCTAATTTCAAAAGATGAGTAAACTACTTTTATGCCTTTGCTTGATCTTAGCAGTCAAGGTTATAGAGGAAAATCACCTGTACAAATTACATGTGTTCACATAGGCCAGACAGTTCAAAAAAAGGCATGCACCTGGTACCCATTTACTTTCATTTTGAGTTTAAGCCATACAAAGCTGCCAAAAATACCAGTGTGAAAATACATTTTATGCTAAATATAACTTAAGGCCTTTGGGAATATCCCCTTGTTTAGTAAGGGAAAGCGGTATACAATGTGACATTATGATAGGAAATATGACCAACCCAGATTACACTTTGTTTAGAAATGGTATATTTTTTTTTGTCCTCATAGGAATCATCATTATAGGATTGCTTGTTCATTTGTTTTTTTCAGGTGTGCTAAATGTTAAATACAAGAATTACTACAATGGCAGTTAGAACTGAGGAAGATGACCCCAAGGAAGAGATAGAGTGTTATCAAATAGTCAGATTAGCAGATTCATATGATGCCGAGATAGGTGAGGCGAATGAGTAAAGATATGTATCCATATACACCCTAAAATGAACTTTACTCCACATAGATGTGAACTAGTAGTACTGTGGACCCTCTGGTATCATACTAGGTAGGGAAGATATGGTAGTGGCCCCTCTATAGGGGTCAAGAGGAGGCAAATGAGTAGAATTATAGGGGTCTGATAAAGTTGAGTTTTATATATATGTAGCGCCCTGCTCCTGTTGATCAGGCGCTTATATGTAAATTTAGTGGGTTATCTGTTCTGTACATAGTTCAGATTTAATCTATAGCTAAATTAGCCTCTGTTCCAGCATTGGCTGTGTTGTGTGCAGTTTCAAGCTGTTGCCTGTAGGTGTCGTTGTCACCACAGGCCAGTGTTGAAATGCAACAGGCTGAAGTGTATTGAGTGCTCTTCTTTCTCAGAAGTAATTCGGCAGAGGTGGTCCACTGCTATGCATTCTGGGAGAGAGTAGTTAAGGGGCATATGCCATTTTTGGTTCTCTTTCACCTGCTGGCCCTCCTGGCCTAAAGGTATGTGACGGCTTCCTTTCAGCCTCGGGACCATGCTGGCCCGAGGCTTCGTTACTATGAGTGGACCCAGAGGTCGTCTGGGGCTCATAGGTTTAGAGGTGGTCCTGTGCTGTCTGTCCTGCGCGAAGAAGCCAAGCAATTGAGAAGATCCAGGGGAGGACTGATCTTGGAGAGGACCTTGCGGAAGGCTGGTGTCTCAAGCGGGGCCTGGTGACTCAATTGGAGGATGCATCCTAACCTAACTTACCGCACAGTACTGCCGGGTCGGCTTTAAGGTTCTGGTACTGTGTTGCTGTTCATCTAAAACCATTACGTCCTGTGGCAGAGGATCGTATAGCTATTATGTTTCTCTAAAGTCTGTGGCAGAGACTTTTTGTTTGTGCTCCATTCCGGCTGTTAGGTCAGTGAGAAAGACCTATCCGGGTGGGCAAAGATCTTTGGACTGAAGGTATAATCGTCTCTAAGATCTTCAATCCCTCAATGATCTGACAAAGGTATTTGATTTTCCTGCAACTCCCTTTCTACCTCTTCACTGCTACTTCTTTCAAGTTCTTCATTAAAGCATTGGAAAAATACTAAAGTGACTGGTGCATACATTGTCGGATACAAAGCTGTACGTGGACTCTAGGTTCCTGATGTGGTGAATTTACAGGTAAAGGGGTGACAGTAACAACCCAATTTATGTCAGCAGCTCCTTCGGGGGTTCGTAATATATATATATATATATATATATATATATATATATATATATATATATATATATATATATATATATATAAAGCGACTGTCACTTTAAGAATTGATAATATGCTTGATTTGTTCACTTTCCCTAGATGTTCTCCTTTTTCTTTGTTTCAATTCCTGGGAAATCGAATCTACAGGATATGTGACTGATAAGAACCCAGAAGCTGCTCAAAATAGGTCTTCGTACCAAAACCAGTCTGAACTGACCAGATAGTGCTGAAATCTATTTTTTTGCCAGTCACATGATGTAACCACCCATTTAACTGTTCCTTTGCTACTAAGAAGATATGAATGCTGATTGGACTAAACTATATGATCACATCTATAACACACCTAGTGATTATGCATATTCATAAAGTATATATATTGTTAAACTTGATATTTTTAAGTCAGAGAAACTTGCTTCTTCATTCGGCCTGGTAGTGCTGAATATCAGTGTGTTGTGCCTCTCCACTGCAGTGAATAATAAAGCACCTACTTATCTTATCTTAAGATCTGGACTCACTATCTCATCTAAATGCCTTGTTTAAAGACCCCTAAATAGGATTTAACATAATGTTGGATCATTTTCATTGAACACTGTCTGGGATACCTTTTAAGGCATATGTGTGAGGGCAATACATTTCAAATATTGCAGCAGTTAACAAGAAACAGAAGGATAAGATACAGGTGCTACAAACGCAGATAGAATTACAGAAGGAAAAGTATAGCCGAGACTCGTATAATTAATAAGTATAAGTATAATTAATTTTGATATAATGATGGCCGCGCAAAGGGATCTACATTTGCATATGACGGAAATAACTAGGTTAGTGTCAGGGCTGGCTCAGCCCTTCCTTCTCTGGGCTGGCCGCTCAGCAATGGCGACCCTAGGGGGGGGCCAGAGGGGGCCCTGACCCCCCAACATTATGCTGTGCCCCACCATGTGCCCCCCCCCCCCAAAAAAAAAAAAATTTTTTTTTTTTTTTTTTTACAAAAAATCAATGTCTAAGAGGGAGAGAGTCCCCAGTCAGCTCCTGCGGGTGATTCCTCCCCCCTCCCCTGCTCGCTGACACTGCATAATGCGAGCGTTCACACAACCACGGCCGCCTGATCTGCTCCTTCACCTGCATCCTCATTGGCAGGGAGAAGAGCGAGTTGCAGGAAGGACTCCACCAGGACTTTCAGTTACTGAAAAAACAGACTGATTTCTCCCGTCCTTAGGACAGGAGGACCAGCCTGTAAATTCCAAGAGATGCCAGACCAGAGCTGTCAATAGCAGGGGCAGGACAGCAAGAGGAGGCTGGGGAACCCCACAGTGGCAGAACACCAGGGCCCGGAGGCAAGACAACCTTTGCAACCCTGATAGTTCTCCCACTGCTTTGGATCCTTATATTTTCTTGATATGCTGGTGACATATATCTCTTGTTTTCTGCCACCCTGGGGGACCCCAATACAGTAGGAAGGGAGCTCACTGCAGAACATGTGAAAGGGCCCGTTGTGGGGTCGTAGTAAAGGGCCCCAGGATATATATATATATATATATATATATATATATATATGCATTTTATAGTTGCCCCCCTACTTTTGTCCCTGTCCCCCCATGTGCCCCCCCTAAATTTGAAAGCTGGAGACGCCACTGCCGCTCAGCTGTCGGCTAATTGCCAGCTCTCATCTCTCTCCACAGTTATCCAGCTGTTCCTGATCCTGCTCGTCTGAGCTGCCTACTTAAAGCTGTCCAGGTCACTTCATCTCTGCCTTCGCCTTGGTCACATCACAAGAAACCATCTCCTGCCTTCCTGTTTAAGACTGGCTTTGCTGACATCCCTTCTGGCTCCTTATCCTGCTTGCTGTTCCTCTACTTGGATCCCTGACTTCTGGCCTGGCTGATTACCCGATCTGGTTACTGAACTCTGGCTTGGCTGATTACCCGATCCGGTTACTGGACTCTGGCTTGGCCGACTACCCGATCCAGTTACTGGACTCTGGCTATGCTTTGACTACGCTTACTCTATTTACTTTTTTTATTTTTATTAATAAACAAGTGTGATTTTACTGTACTTCTGTCTCGGTCAGGTTCATGGTTTCTGAGAGTAGGCGAAGGCCATGAATTCAGAAGATACAGTCAATCCACTTGTTGGTAATATTTTTTCCAGATTGGATGAGCAAGATCACCGCATGGATCAGTTTGCCATGGCATTACAAATGCTCCTGAATCGCACGGCTCACCTAGAATCCCTCACTGTGGCTGCTCCAGTACAACCTGAGTTGCAGGCCATCCATGCTGCTGCGCCAGTCTCTGTGCAGGCACCCGCCTTGAGTATTACCTCTATAAGAGGTATGTTTGGCTTCCCCAGTGATTTGGGGGCGATCCAGTTCAATGCAGAGGATTTCTAAACCAAGTTGAGATATACTTTAAGATGCTGCCCCAGGCGTTTCCCACGGACAGAAGCAAAGTAGGGTTTGTGATATCTTTGCTTTCTGAGAGAGCCTTGGCCTGGGCTAACCCTCTATGGGAGATGCAAAAACCTGTTGTTTTGAGTTACCCTGAGTTTGTGGCCTCCTTTAAAAGGGTATTTGACATTCCTGCACGCTCCGCTTCTGCTGCCATGTGCCTCATGTCCATCTAACAGGGTACGAGAACTGTTGCCAACTACGCCATTGAGTCCGTACTCTGGCAGCAGAGGTTGCTTGGAACAATGAGGCCCTCGTGGCTGCTTTTTCTCATGGTCTCTCGGATTCCATCAAGGATAAGATAGCAGCCCAAGATATACCCACTGAGCTGGAGAGCTTGATCTCGTTTGCCATCCTCATTAACTCCAGACTCAGAGAAAGACTTTCTTTTAAGGAACGCTTGTGGAAGCCTCCTGTACGTTTGCCTCCGAGCTTTGCAGTCCCCACCCGTGCCTCCTTCACCTCCCATGCCTCCTGGTACAGAGTCGCTCAGTGAAGATGAACCCATGCACTTGGGCTTCACGCGTCTCTCTGCGGATAAGAGAGCCTTTAGGAGGAGGGAGAGATTGTGCCTTTATTGTGGCAAGGCAGGTCACTTTTTAAAGTCTTGTCCTACCCATCCTGGGAACACCCGAACCTTGAGGTCCTGTCATGGACAGGCCTTAGGTGGCGTTGTGTTGTCCACAGTTATCCAGAAAGATAAGCCCCTGGTTTCGGTCACCCTTTCTTGGGCTAAGTCATCTATCGTGATACAGGCTCTAATCGACTCTGGGCCTGTTCATTGATGCTGCCTTTGTATCAAAGCACTCGATTCCCCTGCAGCTGCGTGACACTCCACTTGCCATTCAGGCTCTTGACAGGAGACCTCTACAGCCTGCCCATGTGACTCATGAGACGGTTCCATTGTCCATGGCCATAGGGGTGCTTCACCATGAGATAATCCAATTCCAAGTTATTTCCTCACCTAAGTTTCCACTGGTATTGGTTATCCTTGGTTACAGAGGCATTTTGATTGGCTCCGTGCTGAGGTTCTGTCCTGGTCACCACAATGCAGTGAGACATGCTTCCGGAAGGTAGCCAAGGTCCTGTGCACCTCCTCACTCTCCTCCCTGCCAGAGGAGTACCGTGATTTTAGCTATGTCTTTGACAAAGGTCAAGCCGGTAGTTTGCCTCCACACCGGTCGTATGATTGCGCAATTGACCTTCAACCTGGTGCCATACCCCCTCGTGGCCGGGTTTATCCTTTGTCGGTCTTGGAGGATAAAGGCATGGAGGAGTATATTGCAGACGCACTTTCTTGAGGTTTCATCTGCAAATTCTCGTCTCCTACTGGTGCCGGTTTCTTCTTTGTAAAGAAGAAGAGCGGTGAACTGAGACCTTGTATTGATTATAGGGGTCTCAATCGTTTCACGATTAAGAATGCCTACCCGATTCCATTGATTACTGAGCTATTTGACCGCCTCAAGGGAGCAATGGTTTTCACGAAGCTTGATTTGAGAGGGGCTTACAATCTCATGAGGATTAAGGAGGACGACGAGTGGAAAACTGCGTTTAATACCAGAACAGGCCACTATGAGTACCTTGTAATGCCTTTTGGCCTTTGAATTGCCCCAGCAGTTTTCCAGGACTTTTTTTAACAATGTCCTCCGAGATTTGTTGCAGTTATATGTGGTGGTTTATCTCGATGATATCCTCATATTTTCCAAGTCCCTGGAGAGCCACCACACAGATGTCTGTCGTGTGCTTCAGAAACTAAGAGAAAACAATCTGTATTGTAAACTGGAGAAGTGCGAGTTCCATCGTGAACAGGTTAAATTCCTGGGCTATGTCATTTCCACTGCTGGTTTTTCGATGGACCCAGAAAAACTTTCGGCAGTCATACAGTGGCCTCGAGCTGTGGTTTTACGTCCTCTGCAGCCTTTCCTGGGTTTTGCCAACTATTATCGGAAGTTTATTCGTAACTTCTCGTCTCTGGTCAAGCCCCTGACTGATATGACCAGAAAGGACGGTAACCCACAGAGTTGGTCTCCGGAGTCCATTAAGGTCTTTGAGAGTCTCAAGGTTGCCTTTGTTTCTGCTCCTGTGTTGGCACATCCTGATCCTACGTTACCTTTTATCCTTGAGGTTGATGCTTCTGAGACTGGTGTTGGCGCCCTTCTGTCTCAACGTCCCACCTCTGAGAGTGCTATGCATCCTTGTGGCTACTTTTCCAAGAAATTGTCACCTGCAGAGTGCAATTACGAGATTGGTAACAGAGAGCTGTTGGCGAGCATTTTAGCCCTAACAGAATGGAGACATCTCCTCGAAGGTACCACTGTGCCGGTTCTCATTCTTAGTGACCATAAGAATCTGACATTCTTGTCTGAGGCTAAACGTCGCTCTCCCAAAAGGGCGCGATGGGCTCTTTTCTTGTCAAGTTTCAATTACATTGTCTCATTCTTACCCGGTACTAAGAATGTAAGGGCTGACGCCTTATCACGACTATTTTCCTCCACTTCCAAGTTGGAGTCGGTTCCGGTTCCTGTGATTCCTCCTGATCGTATTCTGGCTACAGTTCGCACCAGTCTTACTTCTGCTTTGGGTGACAAAAAAATTCTTGCTGCTCCTCCTGAGAAACCTTGTGACCGTTGCTTTGTCCCAGAGTGTCTCCGTACTGC
The DNA here is from genome assembly GCF_042186555.1 of Aquarana catesbeiana. Lineage (NCBI taxonomy): Eukaryota > Metazoa > Chordata > Amphibia > Anura > Ranidae > Aquarana > Aquarana catesbeiana. The sequence continues at coordinate 119,149,721 of NC_133328.1, forward strand.
CTTGCTCCAGACTTACCATTCTCCCAAGGCAACTGGCCACCCTGGGAAGAATCAACTCGTTTGGGCCATTTTCCAACAATTCTGGTGGCCTAGTCTACATGCCTTTGTAGCTGCCTGTTCCGTGTGTTCTCAGAGTAAGACTCCATGACACCTTCCAGTGGGCCTCCTACAATCCATACCCAATGGAGAGAGGCCCTGGACCCACCTGTCTATGGATTTCATTGTGGAGTTGCCACTGTTATCCTTATGGTGGTTGACCGGTTCTCAAAGATGTGTCATTGTATTCCGCAGAAGTTGCTTACTTCTAAGGAACTGGCTTCCATTTTTGCTCGGAGGATCTTTCGCTTACATGGGCTACCCAAGGTGATTGTCTTGGACAGGGGCAGTCAGTTTGTCTCCCGGTTCTGGCGAGCCTTTTGTGCACAGTTGGGAACTCAGCATGCTTTCTCCTCTGTGTATCACCCGCAGTCTAATGGGGCTGCAGAGCAAGTCAATCAGTCCTTGGAGCAATTCCTACATTGCTATATTTCTGACCAGCATAACAACTGGTCACACCTATTACCATCGGCAGAGTTTGCTCACAACAGTGCCTTGAATCCTGCCTCCCGATTGTCTCAGTTTATGGCGAATTATGGTTTCCAGCCTTCCATGTTGCCTAACTCGTTTGTTCCGCAGAGTATTCCTGCGTTAGAAGAGCATCTCTGTGGTCTTCGTTCCACTTGGGCACAAGTCCAGGAGGCTTTGCGTCATGCTAATGATAGGTACAGACTCCATGCTGACCGCAGACGCCTGCCTGCGCCTTCCTACCAGGTTGGGGACAGGGTCTGGCTGTCATCTTGCAACCTCCGACTTCGTGTTCCCTCACTGAAGTTCGCACCTTGGTTTATTGGGCCTTTCCGTATCCTTCGCAGGATTAACCCAGTGGCTTACGCGTTGGACCTTCCTCCTAGTATGCGCATCTTAAATGTGTTTTATGTCTCCTTATTGAAACCGTTGCTCTGCAACTGATTTACCACCTCGGTGCCACGTCCTCACCCTATACAGGTTGAGAACCATGAGGAGTATGAGGTACAATCCATTGTTGACTCCCGTAGGTTCCGTGGGTGCATATAGTACCTGGTGAATTGGAAGGGGTAAGGTCCGGAGGAACACTCCTGGTTCTCATCCTCGGACGTACATGCCCCTGCCCTCCTCCATGATTTCCATAGACGTTTTGCTCTCAAGCCCGGTGGTCCTCCGAGGGGGAGGGGTTGTTGAAGAGGGGGTACTGTCAGGGCTGGCTCAGCCCTTCCTTCTCTGGGCTGGCCATTCAGCTGTCGGATAATTGCCAGCTCTCATCTCTCTCCATAGTTACCAGGCTGTTTCTGATCCTGCTTGTCTGACCTGCCTACTTAAAGCTGTTCAGCTCACTTCATCTCTGCCTTCGCCTTGGTCACATCACAAGAAACCATCTCCTGCGTTCCTGTTTAAGACTGGCTTTGCTGACATCCCTTCTGGCTCCTTATCCTGCTTGCTGTTCCTCTACTTGGATCCCTAACTTCTGGCCTGGTTGATTACCCGATCTGGTTACTGAACTCTGGAACTCTGGCTTGGCTGATTACCCGAACCGGTTACTGGACTGTGGCTTTGCTGACTAACCGATCCGGTTACTGGACTCTGGCTATGCTTTGACTACGCTTACTCTATTTACCTTTTTATTTTTATTAATAAACAAGTGTGATTTTACTGTACTTCTGTCTCGGTCTGGTTCATGGTTTCTGACAGTTAGAACTATATAAAAATAGACAAAACATTTTTGAAAAAGGGGATAAAAGTGGAAGATTTTTGGCAAGGTTGGCACAGCAGGAACATCAAGTTTCAATTATATCAGAAATCAGGACTCCAGAAGGAGAAACGGTGGTTGAACCTGAGGAGCTTTTGGAGACTTTTAAGAGCTACTATGGCTCTCTGTACACCTCTTCTCTCCCCTCCGACTTCTGCCCAAGGGAAATGTCGAACCTTTTGGACCGGATAGCCCTTGGGTGGTTGTTGGATAGGGAGAGAGAGACATTAGTTAGTCCAATTACAAGCGAGGAGATTTTGAAGACTATGCATATTTTTCCAAGGGGAAAAGCCCCAAACATCGAGAATACAACCCTTGTTAAAAACCATTATAGACCCAGATCAGACGGGATTCATTCCTCAGAAAATTACAGATATTAATCTGCGGAGATTACATACAAATATACATACTCATCACGTTAACGTATCTTTTGGATATGGAAAAGGCCTTCAATACAATTGAGTGGCCTTTTCTATGGGAAATACTCAGAAGGATGGGATTCCCATTAGTGTTTATTAACTGCATACAAACAATATATAAAAAACCCATGTCAGCGGTTAAGTTAGGAGGGAAGTTGTCAACTTTTTTTCAGCTATATAGAGGAACAAGGCACGGCTGCCCTCTCTCGCCGGTCCTCTTCGCTATAGCAATTAAGCCGGAGGCAGAGGCTCTCCAGACTTCCCCAGACATTCGGGGACTATAGGTGGGAGGTCTGGAGGAGAGGGTAGCCCTGTATGCTGTTGATATGCTGTTGTTCCTCGGCGATGCTGGCCCATCGTTACAAGGGGCTGTAAATCTATTAAATACCTATTCACTTTTCACAGGACTTAAGGTAAATTGGGGTAAATCCCTACTATTTGCCATTGACCAAGGAGCACAGGATACGGCAGCTATAAACTTGCCACTGCAATGGGTAGTAGAATTCAAATATCTCGGTATAATAATCTCACGACAGGCTGAAAATTTTCTTATGTTAAATTTAAATCCAGTAGTACAGGAATGTAAGAAAAAACTGAAGGTTTGGGAGGTTTTGCCCATGTCATTGCTAGGCTGCATAAATTTAATAAAGATGAAGATTCTTCCTAAATTTTTATACTTTCACCACAATGGGTGCCAAAATAATTTTTTGTACAATTACACAGTATTTTTTCCTCATTCTTATGGAGAAATAAATTACCCAGAATTAAACTGACTACACTTATGCATCCATTGGCACAATGAGGACATTTAGCAGCACAGCTGGTAACAGTAGGGCAATGGTTAGATCCAGACAACACACAATCCCTCTACAATGCTAGAGGCTGCAGTGGTACACTCTATTGAATCACTTCAGGTATTACCGTTTCAAGGGTTAAAATCTGTGTATGATCTAACCCCTCTGATGATAACAACTATAAAGGCATGGAGAGCTGGTTTAGTGGAGGGAAAACATTTCAAGGAGATTTTATCTCCAAATACTCTGTTGTGAAGAAATCCTCAGTTGCCCCATTTAGACTCTATAAAAGATCCAGGAGCATGGACCAAATTTAGGGTCAGAAAGATATTTCAGGTAGTACAGGGGAAAACAATGATATCATTCACAGGAATGATGGAACGCTGGAATATTCCAGGAAGTTATGTTTTTAGACATATGCAGCTCACTCATGCATATTGTCTGCCCAATTCCCTCAGGGCCTCCCACAATTGGTAGAATCAGGATTACAACAGATAGTTATGCCCCGTACACACGGTCGGATTTTCCGATGGAAAATGTGTGATAGGACCTTGTTGTCGGAAATTCCGACCGTGTGTAGGCTCCATCACATATTTTCTATCGGATTTTCCGACACACAAAGTTTGAGAGCAGGATATAAAATTTTCCGAAAACAAAATCCGTTGTCGGAAATTCCGATCGCGTGTACACAAATCCGACGGACAAAGTGCCACGCATGCTCAGAATAAATAAAGAGATGAAAGCTATTGGCCACTGCCCCGTTTATAGTCCTGACGTACGTGTTTTACGTCACCGCATTTAGAACGATCAGATTTTCCGACAACTTTGTGTGACCGTGTATATGCAAGACAAGTTTGAGCCAACATCCGTCGGAAAAAATCCTAGGATTTTGTTGTCGGAATGTCCGAACAAAGTCCGACCGTGTGTACGGGGCATTAGAAGGAGACTGGAAAGGAAACCGATTTCAACTTTATATACTTACCTAGTGAAAACTGCATTACCAGACATAAGTAAGTTATGAGCATGTTGGATGAGGGACGCTCCAAAATTAGAGGAGAATTGGGAGGAGATATGGGGATTTCCATTTCAGATACTAGTGTCACTCCGAGATAAACTTATACAATTCAAGATAACACATAGAATCTATTATACACCCCATAGACTACATAGTATGTCCACATCGAACCCCCAGAACTGTTGGAGGCCTAGGTGTGTTCCAGGATATTTCATTCATATATTTTGGTCCTGCCCTGCGATAGTGGTATTTTGGAGGGAGGTTGTAGGGGTAATTGCTACAGTTACATCAATTGTTCTGGAACAAGATGTAGAAATCTGTCTTCTGGGACTGGTGGGGAATAACATGTCTATAGTAAAGAGAACACAAGTAAGTCTGTTGCTTTTTTAATGCGAGGAAGGCAATACTACAGAATTGGAAAAAAGCAGAAGCTCCCTCATTAGCCTTTTGGAAGTATCTAGTGAATGATAATTTGCCATTATATAGGGAAACATATTGTAACAGAGGATGTGGGGAAAAATATGAGAAAGTATGGGCAAGTTGGATAGCAGAATCCAGAACGGCCTCTGGGCAAACCGGTAAACAGCTGGAATAGCAAGAAGAAAAGTAGTGAGATGTCTGATAGGAAAAGTGAAGGGATATAACAAACCACACCATACATATAAGGGCTCAAGGGTAAGAATGAATGTTTTTACTATTGTAATTATTATCATCAATGAAATTATGTGAAAGCTCCTGTGAAAGTGGAGAAGTTGAAGATAAAGTGTATGTTGTTAATATTTTTCTATTGGAAAATTAATAAAGAGATAATAAAATATATAAAAAAAGAAAAAAATAGGAATAAAAAAAGATAAGAAATGAAAGGGGTCTTAACCATTCCCTACTCAGTCTGCAGGGCCACTGACAAAGCAGTACAGCCAGCCCTTGTGTACCAGGCCTGGGCCCCATCAGTTCATAAGCAGGAGGGTCAGGTGTACTGCCTTATTGCTGACACTTGTGGATCCCCCTGAAGCACTGCCAGCTTCTACTCCTCTTTTTCCCTCCATCTGCGCTTCAAGGGGATTGGCTCTTGGATCTGCACCTCCTTCCATTTGATGTCAGGCCTTCCCGTGTGCCCCTTTCTCCCACAGTGCTTCCGGCTTCTCTCCTTCCTTGCCAGAAAGCTGCTGCTTGCACACAGGGGGATCAGTTTCAGGGTGGAGAATGGGAGGATCGGAATGAACACAGTGAGTGATCAATACTGATCGCTCCTGTTCCATTCATCACTGAATTACTATTTATTTTATTATTTCATTGCTATTACACAGTTTACTATGCTTTAGTTTGTAAATGAACATGAAGCGACTCAGCACAGAGTACTTTCCATTCAGGGACTGAGGAATCTGTGTTCTCACTCCCTTTCTCTGTCTTTAAAGGGAGACATCAAGGGTCTCTTTAGATCCCCGATATTTCACCAAAGCCCCCTAACAGGGCAGTAAAAAAAAAAAATACAATTCTAAAAAAATTGTAAAAAAATTTAAAATTCTAAAAAATTATAATAAAAAAAAGATTTTTTCAAATGTGCTTTGCTCTTTGAAGAGCAGACAGCATTTGGATTGCTCTTCTGAGAGCATTTGACTGCCTGCTTTAACCCCGGCATGTAGTTGCTGGGCGCTTTCAGAGCAGTGCTATTTATCTGAATGAGTCTTGTTCGATGGGGGGTATAATTTCTGCCATGGCTGCAAAGTATAGCATTGTGGCCGTGGCATTGTACCTGTTGGGTAGGCTGCACAGGGCCCCGTGATTTCTAACAGCAGCCCTGTCAGTCTGACAAAAGAAAACTGTACCATGTTATTTCTGTTGTTTTCTGTTATATTCATCTTAAAGCGGGGGTCCACCTATCTATCGTTTTTTTTTTTTTGGAGTTCATTCACAAACTTTTCTTCTCATGATCATCTACTCACATGTTCTGTGTAATAAGTCCGCCTGTGTCTGATTTCGTTGTAAAGAATAACTTATAAAATTCACTGAAGGCGGTTTCCATCTTCATTGTGGGCATTTGAAGCCCACAAGCATGTATATCCTGGGTGCGGTGAAAGCTGTGCTCCCAGCATTCACCGAGATGTTGTGATGACGCTGTTGCACAATGCATGCTGGGAAGCCTGAGACTAGCTCCCAGGAGACTGTGGGAGGTCTGGGAGAGGCTAGAAACACGCCTACTCCCATGGGAGGAAAACCAGGAAGTGCTAAGAAGATTAGAAAAAAAAGGTAATTACGGCGATTTAAATTTTTTTACACAGCATGTCAGCATCTAGGCAAGGAAGAGAATGCATAGAGATAATGTTCAAAATTTGGGTGGAACCCCGCTTTAACATAAACTCCATCTAGTGGCCAGGTAGTATTACTGTGACTTTCACACTCCACACCCACTATCATTCATCATTCCACTCCTCTCCCTCTATTCTATAAAACTTGGTACACACTAGTAGAATTGTATTCAACATTTTTCTGATGACACCACAAAAGAAGATTTAGGCGCAGGACCTGTAATGCTAGATCAATGGGTGTGTGAGTATGTTTTTCGTACATAACTCAGCGAAAAAGGTAAGGGGGGACATGGGGGAGAGTACAGTTCCTCTTTAAAGCATATCTAAACCCCAAAACAAAAATGTAATGTAGAGCAGCTTACAGATTCTTAGATGTGGTGTCTGCATCGGTTTTCTATTTTATGTTTTTTCTTTAATGTCACCTGTTGATCCTGCCAGTAACACGCTTCATGTCTTATGATGACTACACTCACTCCTCCACTATATCTATGGAGGAGTAACATAGCAACCCTTGGACAGCAGCATTGTCAGCCTGTGAAGAGGGTAGTGTTATGCCGCGTACACATGAGCGGACTTTCCAGCATACTTGGTCCGGCGGACCAGAGTCCGCCGAACAATCCGACCGTGTGTAGGCTCCGGCGGACTTTTTCCCAAAAGCCCGCCGGACCTAGATTTGAAACATGTTTTAAATCTTTCCGTCGGACTCAGTTTCTGGCGGAAATTCCGCTCGTCTGTGTGCTGGTCCGACGGAAAGCGCGCTCGTCTGTATGCTGGTCCAATGGACCAGATACGACGCAAGGGCAGGGTATTGCATTTCGCGCTCGCTGCAATAGGAAAAACAAATTTTCCTATTGCGGCGAGCGCGGGGCATACCAGGCCCTTAGGTCTGGTATGGATTATAAAGGGAAACCCCTACGCCGAAAAAATGGTGCGGGGTCCCCCCTAACATCCATACCAGACCCCGATCCGAGCACGCAGCCCGGCCGGTCAGGAAAGGGGTTGGGGACGAGCGAGCGCCCCCCCCCCCCCCCCCCTCCTGAACCGTACCAGGCCGCATGCCCTCAACATGGGGGGTGGGTGCTTTGGGGGAGGGGGAGCCCTGCGTGGTCAACATCACCCGGTGACCACGCCCCCTAAATCGTCACAGTCCCAGCATGCCCAGGGACTGTGACATCATAAGGGGGTGGGGTCTCCGCCTATATAAGTCACAACGGAGCGCTCAGAGAGCAGTCCAGCTGGAGAGAGCATCGTGTCAACATCTGGAGAAGAGAAGAGGGAAGAAGACAAGAAGACAAGAAGCCCAGAAGTCCGGACCTCCGCTGGCAAAAGAGCGGCCTGAAGACAGCGGAGGAACCGGCCGAAGAACTGGAACACCAGGAGAAGAGGCCGGAGAGAGCGGAGAAGAACCAACCAGGTGTCGGGAGAAGAGGAACCGGAGGGACCCCCAAAGCTGGAAGAAGACCCCCGAAGCCGGAGGAAGACCCCCGATGCCGAAGGAAGACCCCCCCCGGAGCTGTTTAATAAATTATTTTAAAAACCTGTGTAGTGTGTTTTATTATTGACACTTTTTCCCTAGGTGGATGGGTACCATGTATACCCCATACTCATTCACATAGGGTGGGGGGCCCGGATCTGGGGGCCCTCTTATTATAGGGGGCTCCCGGATTCCGATAAGCCCCCCACCCGCAGACCCCGACAACCAACAGCCAGGGTTGTCGGGAAGAGGCCCTTGTCCTCATCAACATGGGGACAAGGTGCTTTGGGGGGGCCCCGCAGGGCCCCCCTCCCCCAAAGCACCCACCTCCCATGTTGAGGGCATGCGGCCTGGTACGGTTCAGGAGGGGGGGGGGCGCTCGCTCGTCCCCACCCCCTTTCCTGACCGGCCGGGCTGCGTGCTCGGATCGGGGTCTGGTATGGATTTTAGGGGGGACCCCACGCCGTTTTTTCGGCGTAGGGGCTTCCCTTTATAATCCATACCAGACCTAAGGGCCTGGTATGACCCGCGACGGGGCTTGCAAGGTGTCAATCTCGCCGATAAAAGCGGCAAGATTGACTTCCTTTTCTAGTGCCGTCGCACCTGAGTCACGTTCAAAATGAACGGACTTGTCCATGTGTGGGCAAGTCCGTTCATTCTGAAAGTCCGCCGTAACTCCGGCGAAAGTCTGTCGGAAAGACGGGCGGATTTAGCCCGCCGGAAAGTCCGGTTGTGTGTGGGCAAGTCCGTCCGTTTTAAAGTCCGTCGGAAAGTGTGCCGGAACAAGTATGCCAGAAAGTCCGATCGTGTGTACACGGCATTAGATGGACTAAAAAAGGAGAAGGACCAAAGCTCTTTTGGCCCTACTTCTCCTGTAGGTCATGGGAGTGTACTTTTCTCTGCACTCCTTTGACCCGTATGCAGCTGATGTTACTCAGTCACTGACATCACCAAGCTGGTCCAGACTCCGAAGAGATTCCGACTTTAATGTCTGGATCCACCCAGATGCCTGGACCGGCAACTGGTTTAGCTTCTCAGCAACCTGCTGAGAGCCTGAGACAGCCGTTGCAGGCCCCTCCACAGCCTGGACCTTCAGTGAGCACTGGAGGGTGTAGAGCAGTGTCACTGGCTGACAGTCACCAGCTCCCTGCTCACTGAAGACTGAGAACTGAGTGATCAATGGTCTTCGATCACTCAGTTCTCTATCTTAGAGGTGGTAGGGACAGATGCAGCATCAGATCAATGCTGCGTCCACCTAGGTGAGTATGTACTGTATGTTTGTTTTTATAACTGTGCGCTGTTTTACATTTAGATGGACTTTGCATAAGTGACTAACAAACTAAAGCAGAGCTGCATTTTTAACCAGTTACAGCAACAGTTTTTTTTATTTTATTTTATTTTGGGATGAAGATTTTAACTATATGAAAAAAACTGACCATTTTTAGCGTCCCTGTCAGTGCTAAATGGTTTCTGTCAACCCTCTAATTGTCATTTTTGCTGGATAGATTGGTCTGTTAAAAAAAAGTAGAAAAATAACAGACTCACTGGAAGGATCATCAAATAATACAACCATGTTATAGTGGGGAATTCAAAGACTGCTGTGTTAATGTCAGTGACAGACTGTATCATATACTGTATGTCATAGTTGCCCAAAGCTCCAGTTTAATGTGACTATATATGCAGTATTTTGACCCTCTGCTGCTTCTACTTATCTATTTTTCTTACTGACAGCAGTCCATTTTTTTACTTTGCTGAGAAGGGAAAACTTCATCCTCCACTGTCTTTCTTGTGGCAGCATCATTTGAACTTTATATCCACACACAACTTCCACTACACTACGCTAACGACTCAGAGCCATTGTTGCAGTGTCTTATGTTCCTGAGTGGGCAGCCTTCTGTACCTTCCTACCATATTATGCTGTTCCAGACACATGCTTCTTTCTCCATTCATCCTACAGTATGCTGACTTAAACTGCATTTTTTAACTTTATTTATTGTAGTGCGATACCTTCTGTTATTTCTATTTCCTCCCCCAGATTTGTCTGCCCTATTTCTTCATTTCATTGTTCAAGGGTCTCTACACAATCTTCCTTATTGGAGGATATAAAGGTTTATCTTCATGTCAAACTACATACAGACCAGAGGGTAATGTGCAGTGAGGACAGAACATTCTTTCTAAACTTGGTAGGCGTAAACAGAACAGAGGGTGGTGTGGTATCCAATGTTTTGGGATGGGATGGGGTCTTTTTTGTTAAAAGCATATGCTGTGACTATAGAACTAATTTAACCATTTGCTTACTGGGCACTTAAACCCCCCTCCTATCCAGACCAATTTTCAGCTTTCATCGCTGACGCACTTTGAATGACAATTGCGCGGTCATACAACACTGTACCCAAATTAGTTTTTTATCATTTTTTCACCACAAATAGAGCTTTCTTTTGGTGGTATTTGATCACATCTGCACTTTTTACTTTTTGTTAAAAAAAATGTAAAAAACTGAATTAAAAAAAAAAAAAAAATGTTTTTTTATATTTTGTTATAAAAAATTTAAAACGGGTCATTTTTCTCCTTCATTGATGTACGCTGATGAGGCGGCACTGATGGGCACTGATAGGCGGCAGTGATGGGCACTGATGGGTGGCAGTGATGGGCAGCACTGCTAGGTGGCAGTGATTGACACTACAGGTGGGCATTGATAGGTGGCACTTGTGGGCATTGATAGGTGGCACTTGTGGGCATTGATAGGTGGCACTTGTGGGCACTGTTAGGTGGCACTGTGGGCACTTTTAGGTGGCACTATTAGGTGGCACTGATGAGGCAGATGTGCCTCTTCCACTTCGGGACCGATGTCCCTCACATCCGAGCCGGTGATCGGTTTTTTTTTCTACTCACGCTGTCAGCGTGAGTAGAAAAAAAAAAAACGATTACCGATCTTTTGTTTACATTATGTGATCAGCTGTCATTGGCTGACAGCTGATCACATGGTAAGGGGACGGGACCGGCCCCTTACTTGGATTGGTGATCACACGAGTCTCAGTGACCCGGTGATCACAGCGCGCTCGGCAGGGCGCGTGCACAGGGGAGGACATCATATGACGGCCTCCCGGGAATTCAGGTCCGCGCTGTGGCCGCCATTAGGCCATAGCGCAGATGTGAAGTGGTTAATGTATATGAACAAACAGTAAAAGCACCTAAAGGAGTTCTATAGTTACATCTTACACTTTAATTTTATATCATCAGCATTGTAGTTATGAGTAGGCTAGAAACAATTGTAGCGGTACCCCCGAAGGGGCTGCTGAGTGATTGTGGTCCACCTGTCACCCTGCCCAGCATTCACTTCCAGACACCCCAAGACAATGAACAAGTCCATCGGCTTTGTTTTTGTATTTTTATTGAGGGATTAGAATTTGGATGGAGTTAGGAAATTCATGCAATGGCCCGGCCTTAGCAAATTTCCTTATTACAGGCAGGGACCGCTGGCCCCTATAGTGTAGCAAAAAAAAGTTCTGGTGCTAGCCACCCTCTTTGGTGGACTACTGATCATAGTCAGCCCTTTGCCTGACTTCACTGACAGTAACATCAGAGTCTCTCCCACTGGCTCTACATACATCTCAGACTGCACACTTCCAGTCCACTCCGGCATGGCTCTCCCAACTCACCCAACTGTGCCTGTCACTCACCGACACCTGATGGATCCCTCCTGGAGACTTGCCTGGCAGTATTCCCCGCTGTCCTCTCCTGCTCCTGTTCAGGACACCCCTTGGGTGGTGTGGGGTTCCTGTTCAGCTTCCTCCAAGGCCCCGACAGCCTAATACTCCATCTCCAGTTCTTCCACCCGAACAACAACTCTCCCAACTGGCTGACTCTAGGTATTTAAGAAGGCCTGCCCCCTGTCAATTCAGATTGGGGATTGGTCAGGGCTCCTTAGAACACCCCAGCCAGTGCGACCCTTCTTCCCCACCTTCCTTCTAGAAGCCGCTAGAAGCAGGGAGGTAACCTAAAGATGAGACTAACTGTGAGTCACCAGCCTACTCTAAGCCACTCTCAGCCCCACAGATCAAAATAAACAGGCCTATCTTTTAGCTAGGCCTGCCTAAATTTACCTGTTCTACATAAAACAACTCACTCTAGCACCTACACTAGGTAGAGGGTGCTACATAATTATAATACAATGTGTAAATAAATATGTGATTTACATTTTGACCACAGATATTCTTTAAAGTGGTAGTTAAGTCCTGAAAAGAAAAAATTCTGGCCCTCCGTGCAAGTTAATGGCATAATGTGCTAATATGCATTGCATACTAGCACAATATGACAGATTTACCTGTCACCACTGTTAGGGCTTCCATCTTCACTTGGTCTACTTTCTACATCTAATCTTTCATATCTTACATCCAGAGTGTACTGGGGATGCAGAGATTCACTGCAATAACCTGTGTTTCATAAGTCAGCGTTGGTCTCTTTTAGGTGTTGTCTTGAAACTTGCCATTTGTATTCTGAAGACAGGGGGTCAGTCGTTCAGCAACTCCACCATTCAGAGAATCTATTGTATTTTTTAATGAATACAAGGTGTTCTGTGATTGGACGAGGGGTTGATGTCTCGACCGCTGTCTCTTTCAATTAGAGAATGCCTAGTATTTAAGAAAGATGCTCTCTCCTTCAAAAAATAAGAAGCTCTCTAAATGACAGAGACGCTGATGAATGATGGTGAATGAGGGGTTTATTTAAAGCTCTTTTATGTCTATAGTTTTGGTACAGGTCCCCTTTGAGGACAGTATTCCACTTACATATTTACAATATACAGTATCTAATGACTTTGTGCTGATAATAACCCTGCAAATTGTGAGAGCTATGGTTTTGCAAAAATCTGTCACATAGTCACAATACTTGACGCTTTTACTAATTATTTTACAAACTTGCCACCACAGCCCTATTTTTTGACAGTTAGCACCATAGTTATTCTTATTACAATACTTGACCCTGCTTAAGTTCTGACTGTTTCATTGAAATTATACGCTTAGTGTGTAGACAGATAGTTTCAATAAAGGCAGTCTGGGTAATGCAGTATGTTATCATTAAAAAAAATACATTAGCAGGATGTTCATTTATATGTACTGGAACAAATAAAGTACAGCTATGTCAATGAGCAATTAGGGGTACTTAGACACACAGAAGTTGAGAAAAATAAATTTCTGTCTAGCGATTTCCGACACTTCTTTAATGTTAATTCTCTTTCAGACAGCAAGTGAGAAATAATGACAATGCTTCATTTAATATGTAAGGTAATCTGTAGCCAAAAATACTGAAGCATCAATAAACTATTTGTAACTTTCAATCAATCAATTTCTATTCTGTATGCATTTAGTTGATTGTGAAAGAAGTGATATGCAGAGAGCTAAAATACATGCAATTACAAGCAAAAATTCAACCAAATTAATACACCAATGCCATCTTTGTTAATGGTTATTACTACCACATTATTGATATTTTTTATGGTTGTTGGATAACATGTGGAAGTCTTTTATCTCTCTGTGTATCCATTTGGGAGATATCCTCATTTGAATTCTCATTTCCATCTGACTGCCTCAACTGTTACTAAGCCAAATTATGTTGTCATGCTCCACCAATGGATTGTCTGAGAGATGTGAGAAACCATATGGAAATTGAACCAAGTATCTACCTAAAAGTAAAATATTTGTAAGGGTAGATTTGGCCTGACATGAGATTTACAGCTAAACTAAACCCATCATTTTAACTGTTTTCCAAAATGGTTACGTTTAAGACATAATTGTCAGCGTTATTTGTACTAGAGTCACATGTGCAGCATTATGGCCACTGCAGGTCAGAGGCTAATATGGCAGCTTCCTTAGCTGTAAAGGAATGGAGGGTTTAGTTCTGCTTTAAGACGCCATTTGGTGAGACCAATCCTTAAGCCTAGTACACACGGCCGAATGTCGGGTGGCATCGGCCAGTTCAATAGAAACTGGCCAACATTTGGCCCATGTGTATTGCAGACAGTCCAACAGAAGCAGGCCATTCGGCCGCCTCCTTTCGATGGGGCATGACTGAAAAAGGCCAATGGCTGAGAGTGCTGAGGATGTGTTCTGGTGGGAGGGCTGCCCCCCCTTTCACAATACAATAGCATTGCATGATTATTACAGCGGTTCTTCCGGAGCTGTCAGTTTTTTCGTTCAGCCCTACTAGCGTGTACTAGGCTTTAGATTACTGTGTGGAGTACTTACAATTGCAGCCCTTAACAGGTGTAATGGAATAATAGGAAGCAACGTGAGCAATTCAGGGTCCACACCTAACCCAAACATCAGCATTGGATGGGCTGTCCTTTTAGCATATATTATATTGTCAAAAGTATTAGGACACCTGCCTTTAAACGCACATGAACTTTAATGGCATCTTAGTCTTATTCTATAGGGTTCAATATTGAGTTGGCCCACCCTTTGCAGCTATACCAGCTTCAACTCTTCTGGGAAGGCTGTCCACAAGGTTTAGGAGTGTGTCTATGGGAATGTTTGACATTCTTCCAGAAGCGCATTTGTGAGGTCAGGCACTGATTTTGGACGAGAAAGTCTTGCTTGCAGTCTCTGCTCTAATTCATCCTAAAGATGTTCTATCGGGGGGGGCGTGGCCGGATGTGATCGCGGCAAGAAGTGTCTTCCCGGAGCTCCGGTGGCCATCCGTTCTAGAATCCTGTTTTATGCCTGACCGCCTAAACATCACTCCCTCCAAGTGTGACCAAGAGCTGCGGGAAGGGAAGAGGAACGAAACGATGCCCTCCTCATCATCGAAGAAGCAGGGCAAACAGCATTCCCAGCCGCCGTCAGGTGAGAGGCAGCTGCGCTCCAAAGAGAGCATGGCGTCTAGCTCCGCCCACGCCATCTTGGTTCCTGTGTCAGCAGCACAGCGCGCTCAGACACACACAGGGAAGATGGCACAGCGTGAGTCTCCCACAAGAAAAGCTCCGGAGATCCCTGCCATGCCATCACAGGAGATAGAGGTAGATACAGATGCCATCACAGGGCCCATCCTGGAAGCCATAGCGGCCTCAAAAACGGAACTGGTCAGTCGCATAGATTGTTTGGCGTCAGAGTGTAACCTTATACGCCATGATTTAGATAAAATCAGGGGCAGGTTGACGACGGCGGAGGATCGAATCTCCGAGGTGGAGGATGCCTCTCACACGCAAGGCTCACAATTAAATGAGCTGAAAGATATGGTCCGGGCGTTACAGCGTAGAGCAGATGACGCGGAAGATCGCCAACGCAGAAATAACGTAAGAGTGGTGGGACTCCCTGAGGGGGTGGAGGGGTCAACCCCGTCAACTTTTGCAGAACAATTCTTTAAATCGTTATTATCACTGGGTGACCTCCCCCCAACCTATGTGGCGGAGAGAGCACACAGAGTCCCCACAGGAGCAAGGCCATCCGGGGCCCCACCTCGCCCGTTCCTGGTACGGTTCCTGAATTACAAGGACAGAGACATGTTGTTAGCCGAAGCAAGGAAACATCAGGATCTCAAGTATGAAAACGCACGTATAATGCTGTTTCCTGATTTCTCAGCGGAGACACAGCGCAGACGGAGATCCTTCACGGAGGTCAAGAGAAGGCTCAGAGAAATGGAGTTGAAATACAGCATGCTGTACCCAAGTCGTCTTCGGGTCCAATTCAAAGGCTCGGTAAAGTTCTTTGACACACCGCAAGAAGCGTGCGACTGGCTGGACACGAATCCATAAAGCTTTTTCCAGGCAAGATGACAACTATAAGCTGAGTTTTCTTCATTGTTTGCTTTTCTTTCCTTTTTTCTTCATTTTTATTACCTCAGGAGCAGCCTTAATCACTTATCTCTGGTGGTCTGGTGGCGTTATTAATCAGACTGCTATGTCTGCATGGGGTTTGTTGGCTCTACAGAAGCACTGAATCAATATCAGGGTATATTATTTTTTTCACAGTCTGCGATTAAACCCCTCAGCAAGATCATTTCTTCTTCTTATTTTTTTCTTTATTTTTTTTTTTTCTCTTAATCTAGAGCTTTGAGACCCACATATGGTACAGGCTGTTTCTAGATATTTTTCTTATTTTTCTTCTCCCACGTTAGGGAGTAATATGGCAATTTACATTGTGCAGGGAATCAACACAAATTCTCTATGTCCGCACAATTGAGTTACCTGCTAGTCTCATTAGAATAAATGGTCAGGTGTAAGTTCTCACCTTAAACGGACTGGTGCCGGAATTCCGGTGAAGTCATCGGATTTTTCAACAAATGCCGAACTTTCGATTGACAGGGTGGAACTCTCTCAAGTTGGTTTGTTATAGGGATCAAGCTACATACTGGACAATTTTTCTTTTTTTTTTCTTTTTGGGTCTAAAATTTTTGTTTTGGTTAATTATAGGTTCCGGTATGATAGCAGGGGGGGTTCTGTTAGACCACTGCCACGGGTCTTTTTCAATATATGCATGTAAGTCTGCACTAATGCACGGGTCATCATTTGAAGTGTGGTTGCTAAATTTATCTTGTTTGCTACTTAACCTGAAGATATTATGGTCTGATGTGTTCTCCAATGGATAGCATAATCAAAATTATGTCATGGAACGTAAGGGGTTTAAATAATAAGTTTAAAAGAGCAGCGGTTTTTCACTGTATTAGACAAACGAAACCACATATCGTCCTCCTGCAGGAGACACACTTGGAGGGTAGCAAAATTTTGTCTCTACGCAAACATTGGATCCAAAGGACGATACACTCCACATACTCAACGTACGCAAGAGGTGTATCTATTTTGATAAGTAAAACAATAGCCTGTACGATCCATCAGGTGATTTCTGATCCGGGGGGTCGATATGTGGTGGTTTCTCTGGAAGTGTGTAATCAAAAATTTCTACTGGTGAATATTTACTTGCCTCCACCCTTTCAAGTCAAACTTCTATATGATTTGATGGTGCAATTGGCTCCATTTCTTCATATGCCTATGCTCCTTATGGGAGACTATAACGCCATTCTGGACGGGGTGTTGGACTCCTCTAATGCCGCTAGGGCGGCATCGGTGGATCTCTGCTCCTGGGCAGCCATGGCGGGTATGACAGAAATCTGGAGATGGAAACATCCGGGTACAGTTTCGTATTCCCACCTTTCCGCCACACACAAATCCTCGGCAAGGATTGATTTAGCTTTTGGAAATGACCTCCTTCTAAAACATGTCTTTGCCTCGGAATATCTATCAGGAGGGGTCTCTGATCATAACCCCCTTTTGATTACACTTGCCTTTCCCTCGGGTATAAAAAAAAAAGGGGGTTGGAAACTATCTCCAGGGTGGCTGTTGGAGGAGCAGGTATATACCCAGGTACAAAAGTCGATAGACATATATTGGAAAGCCAATGAGGGCTCAGTCACCCCCCCAGTGGAGTGGGATGCCTTCAAAACAGTGGTGAGGGGGGAATGCATTTCTGCGATCGGGTCGGCCAGAAGGGATCAGACATATGAGGGTGAGTCCCTCCTAGCCAAGGAACGAGAGGCTGCACAACTGTATGCAGATTCTCCTTCGGAGGACAAGTATCTATCCTTGCTGGATTCTAGACGTTCCATTGACATACATTTTAAAACTCTGGCTTGTAATGAGATAAGACAGAGGGAGGAGACCATTTTCGCTGAGGGGGATAAAAATGGTAGGCTTCTGGCCAACCTGGTAGCAGAAAAAAAGGCACCGGTTAATATTCCAGTAGTAAAAGGGGAAAATGGGAACCTGATTACTGAACCAACAGCTATCCTGGAAGAGTTTGTAGGGTTTTATACACGGTTGTATTCGCCCCTGCCTCCTTATGACCAAATAGAGTTGACTGAACTGTTGCAGAGTCTCTCTATGCCAAAACTGTCAGATGAAGATACTGCAGCTCTGGAGGAACCAATCTCTGTCCTAGAGGTGGAGGCAGCCATATTAGCATTCCCCCCAAAAAAGGCACCGGGTCCCGATGGGTTTCCTGCAGACTTTTACAAGTCGTACTCATCCCAACTGGCTCCGAGACTGACAAAACTCTTTAGGTATTGTTGGGAACAGGGATCTTTGCCGGATTCAATGATGGAGGCATATATGGTGCTCCTCTTGAAGCCAGAAAAGGACCCCCAAGAATGTTCCTCGTATAGACCTATTGCTTTGTTAAATATGGATCTGAAGATTCTGGCAAAAGTTCTAGCATCTCGGGTAGCAAAGATTATCTCTACTGTGGTAGATATCGACCAAACGGGTTTTATGCCTGGTATGTCCACAGACACAAACCTGAGAAGATTGTTCACACATCTCCAACTAGACACCTCTGAGACACCGGCCAAGGTCGTGGTCTCCATAGACATAGAGAAAGCATTTGACACGGTGGATTGGTCATATATGCGCGAGGTTCTGAGATTTATGGGGTTTGGCCCCAATTTCGGTCGATGGATAGAGATGCTATACAAGGCTCCCCGGACAGCAATTAGGTTGGGGTTAACAGTTTCAGAATTCTTCAATATTGGGAGAGGCACTAGGCAGGGGTGTCCCCCCCCCCCTTTTATTTTTGCATTGATGATGGAACCTATTGCTAGGGCACTGAGGCAATCTGGTGAGGTAGGGGGGATTCAAGTGGGATCAATTAATGAGTGCGTAGCACTGTATGCGGATGACTTATTACTATTCTTAAAGGATCCGGGGCCTTCTCTTAAAGCAGCTCTTAAAATTTTGGATAAATTTGCCACGTATTCTGGATTACGAGTGAATTGGACCAAGTCATCTATATTACCACTTGGACCGGAGGCACAGGCCAGGCGGGATGATAATTTTCCATTGAGGTGGGTTTCCTCTATCACGTATTTAGGGGTTAAAATAACGAAAAATATACAGGATTATATGAAGCTGAATCTCCTTCCTTTGGTGACCAGGTTAAAACAAAAAACGCAAATATGGCAAAAGTTACCCCTCTCGTTAATGGGAAGAGTGAGTCTGATAAAGATGAAATTTTTATCAGTCATATTATATTTTTTACGTCACTCTCCCACTTGGATCTCTAGGGCCTTCTGTTCCACCCTTAATGGAATAATAGGATCCTTTATCTGGTATCCAAAGTCACCCAGAATAAATATAAAAACTTTACAAGAACCGTGGGGACGGGGAGGGTTGGCTCTCCCGGACTGGCACAAATACTATCTGGCAGGTCAGATGGTGTTTGCCAGACGCTGGCTGATGGCGGATGCTGGAGACTCTGCTACAGTACTGGAGGCGGCGCATATGGGCTCATATGAAGGCTTGAGACTGGCCCTATACAGAGGTTCAAAATCAATTTTTCCTATAACAGTGTCAATGAAAGCCACCATGAGAGCTTGGGATGTTGCTACTACCCTGGTCTCACCTAGTTACCTGGGAGTCTCACCATCAACACCGTTATGGTTTAACCCAAATTTAGAGCACTTTTGCTCCATCCCGGATCCTATAATATGGGCAGAAAAGGGCATTAAAATACTGAAAGATATAACACGGGAGGGAGAACTTCTACCCTTTGATCAGCTCAAAGAAAGACATAGTCTCCCGAATTATACATTTTTCCGATACTTACAGCTGCGCCATGCGTTCAGGGCGCAGTTTGGTGACAGAAGGGTGGAATGTCTCCCCTCACCACTTGAGGGCATTTTAACGGAGAAAGAGTTAACTAAACCGTTATCAACAATATATAAAGACCTTTTTAAGGAAACTCCAAAGGGGATATCCAGATGCAGAGAGAAATGGGAGATGGAGATTCCTGATATCCAGGGAGAAGATTGGGATGATATGTGGGACCACCCGTTTAAGCATTTAGTGTCAGCCAGGGATCGGTTAATCCAATTTAAATTTTTGCATCGAATCTATCTCACCCCGGCCAGGCTTTCGCGCATATATTCATCAATAGACGGCAAATGTTGGAGATGTGTGCACTCTCCGGCAGAGGCCGAGCACATATTCTGGGGATGTCCAACCATTCAAAACTTCTGGTCAGAGGTCACGGGT
Source organism: Aquarana catesbeiana (assembly GCF_042186555.1). NCBI lineage: Eukaryota > Metazoa > Chordata > Amphibia > Anura > Ranidae > Aquarana > Aquarana catesbeiana. The sequence continues at coordinate 119,169,567 of NC_133328.1, forward strand.
TGTCTGTCAGAGGTACTTAGTATCCCAGTACCACTATCGCCCAGGGTATGTCTGATTGGTTTAGTGGAAGAGGTGGTACCCTCATTAGCCCATCGCACACTTTTGAACATAGGGCTATTTTATGCCAGAAAAGCCATACTGTTGCGATGGAAAAGCACAGCTGCACCCACAATATCCTTTTGGAAGGGTTTAGTAAACTCAGTAATCCCTTTGTATAAAGCTACATATAGAGCCAGAGGTTGTCCTAAAAAATTTACTAAGGTATGGCAAGCATGGTTAGACTCATCGGAAACGGTGGGCTAAACTTACTGAATATACTTTGATAGAGGTGTTTTAACTGAGTTAAAAGGGAAACTGACAAGATAACTGTTATATTGTTATGCCTCAGAGGTTATTGCTTTCTGACATACCTCTACAGACAGTAAAAAATGTATAAACTATAATGGTAGAAGATAGTGCATGATCACATGGCAAATATATCTAGACTTGCATTGCAAATAAAACCTTTAGGTCGTGGCAGTGGTCAGGTTGGGGAGGGAGGGAGGGAGGGAGGGAAGGGGGGTAGTTGAACTATGTTAGTTCTTAAGGTTTGGACCCTGCGTGGTCATATCGAGGACGGGTACGTTGCCCGTCTGGTCTGTGTTAATATAAATGTAAATGTCTGTGCAAAATTAATAAAAAGATTGTTTAAAAAAAAAAAAAAAAAAGATGTTCTATCGGGTTGAGGTCAGGACTCTGTGCAGGCCAGTAAAGTTCCTCCACCCCCAAACCCGCTCATCCATGTCTTTATGGGCCTTGCCTTGTGCACTGGTCCAAATCATTTGGTGGGGGGGGGAATTATAGTGTGGGGTTGTTTTTCAGGGGTTGGGCTTGGCCCCTTAGTTCCAGTGAAGGAAACTCTTAAGGCGTCAGCATACCAAGACATTTTGGACAATTTCATGCTCCCAACATTTGGGGGACAGTTTGGGGATGGCCCCTTCCTGCTCCAACATGACTGAGCACCAGTGCACAAAACAAGGTCCATAAAGACATGGATGAGCAAGTTTGGGGTGAAGGAACTTGACTTACTTGCACAGAGTCCTGACCTCATCCCGATAGAACACCTTTGGGATGAATTTGACCGGAGAGAGACTTTGAGCCAGGCCTTCTTGTCCAACATCAGTGCCTGACCTCACTAATGCCCTTCTGGAAGAATAGTCAAACATTCCCATAGACACACTCCTAAACCTTGTGGACAGTCTTCCCAGAAGAGTTGAAGCTGTTCTAGCTACAAAGGATGGGCCAACTCAATATTGAACACTGCAGACTAATGCCCCGTACACACGGTCGGACATTGATCGGACATTCCGACAACAAAATCCATGGATTTTTTCCGACGGATGTTGGCTCAAACTTGTCTTGCATACACACGGTCACACAAAGTTGTCGGAAAATCCGATCATTCTAAACGCGGTGACGTAAAACACGTACATCGTGACTATAAACGGGGCAGTAGCCAATAGCTTTCGTCTCTTAATTTATTCGGAGCATGCGTGGCACTTTGTGTGTCGGATTTGTGTACACACGATCGGAATTTCCGACAACGGATTTTGTTGTCGGAAAATTTTATAGCCTGCTCTCAAACTTTGTGTGTCGGAAAATCCGATGGAAAATGTCCGATGGAGCCCACACACGGTCGGAATTTCCGACAACAAGCTCCGATCGCCCATTTTCCATCGGAAAGTCCGACCGTGTGTACGGGGCATTAGACTGGGATGCCATTAAAGTTCATGTGCGTGTAAAGGCAGGTGTTCCAATACTTTTGACAATATAGTGTAAATTCTTACATGTTTTTAATATTTCCTACAGCAATGTGTAAGAACATGGTTGTTTGACAATCATAAATAGTAATACTAGAGGGTTGCAAAGACAATATCTTAAATTCATTATAAGGAATATATGAGAACTTAACGCTAGAAAAATTGATATGATAACAATATAAAGGCAATTCCACACAAACCAATCGAGGGACCAGAAAACATTGATAGAATAAAATATTCCATGTACAGATACTGAGGCTACAATCCAGTAATGTATGTGGACAGACTATTGAGCGCATCTGACCTTCTGTATGTTTAGGGGTCATATATATCTAATGAGGGGTTTGCACTCGGAGTAGAGGTATTTGGCACAGAGGTGGATTGTTCAGTTCTGGTGGATGAAATTAATAAAGAGAAGCAGCTATAAATGTGTTCTCTGTGGATTTGGGATTGCAATTACTTTACATAAGGATCAATTCACAAAGCCTTACAACAACCAGGATAAGCATCTTTATTTCAGACATGTGAATGCAATTTTCTAACCTCATTGGACTGAAAATAACTGTCATTTTTTTATGAAACAAAGATTCAAAGCCTAGTGTTAAAGCTTGTGAATTGAGTGGAAATCACCGTGGACTGACTTTGATCATTACTTAATCACTAATAATAAACAAATATTGTTTTTTTTATTTGTTTTTATTGTTATAGGTTTGTGTGATATCTTGGATGCTCTAATGTTTTAAAATATTGAGCCCTGTCAGCAAAGGATGTCCAGTATGGCCGTGATAATTTGCGCATTTGCATTGGCGCGCAGCACGCATTGGTGAATCTGCGTGCAAGACGACGCATAGGCGCACGCAAAGCACAATAATTGCCAGCGTCCAGTGACCTATATAAGGATGGCAGTTCTCCTCATCAATTGCTGGCTTATCATCAGCCTTTGTATCCTGTGCCTTATGCTTCTGCTTGATTACCAGTTACCAACCTGGCTTACCCTGGGCCCTGACTTGCTCTGGCTTCTCTCCTGGCTCTGACCTTGGCTTGATCCATGAACCTGTTCCTGCCTCTGTTCCTGATTGACTTCCCATGTTTGACCAGGGCTTGATCCTGACCATGCTTCCGTCTTTGCTCTTGACTGACTTCCTGACTTCCTGTGTTTGACCACCGGCCCTGGCTTCTGACTTCGCTTCCTGCTCTACCCGTCTGTCAAGATCCACCAGTTCCTCCAGAGAATTATCTGCTGTGTCTACTTCTCTGCTCTTTGGTGTCCTCCCATCTGGAACCATCAGGCAGCTTTATCATCGGCAACCCGTGCTTCTTTGGGCATATTGCCCTCTTTCACCACCTTCAGGGGCACTCTGCACTCAGCCGCAAGGGAAGCCCTCTCGTCACCTCAGCCTCCAGTCAGGTACGTTAAAAGCCCTGTCGCTGGGGCGTGTCAAGGATGGCAGAGTGAACAGATGTGCAACCCAGAGCTCTGCTGCTACACGAATCCTATATTTCTCTTAACCGGCATTTCCAACACTCTGTGCCAGGCCAAGTGACGGTGAATGCCTTCTTGACTGCCCGGTCGAGGTAAAGGGGGAAAAAAACTTTAATTTTCCCCGGAAATAGCGCCTGTGATCAGCCCGGAATCTCGGAGGCCCAGCGAGCAGGTGCCACATGCTAATATGGCGTCTCAAACGGATGTACTGGAAGGGCCAGCTACATCTGCCCCAGGCATCCCGGAGGTCATGGCGGTAATCACCACTTGCCAGATGGCTGTTGCCTCTTGCCAAGCTGCTCTCACATCCAAAATCGAGGAGGTGCAGATGGACGTGGGACTTACTCGACAGGATCTGGATAAAGTCTGCTCCAGGCTGGCCATGGCTGCAGCACGGGTAGGACATGTAGAGGACGTGGTGTGGGACAATGCTGGTGTGATCCGCTCACTTCAGTCCAGAGTGAAGATGCTGGAACACACAGCTGAAGACTCCTAGAACAAGTGCCGCCCAAACAATATTCGGATTGTGGGTCTTGCTGAAGGGGTAGAGGGTAAGAACCCCACAGTGTTTGCAGAGGAGCTGCTTCGTTTCCTGCTCCTGGAGGCTCACCTGTCCCCTTAATTTAAGGTGGAGAGAGCCCTCCTACGGCCACCACAACCCGGCCAACAAGGCTCCCCTCCCTGCACTTTCATCATGCGTCTCCTCAATTTCAGGGACCGGGATGAGTTGCTTAGAGCCGCTAGATCAGCAGGGGAACTGATCTACAGCAATAATCGACTAATGCTGTTCCCGGACTTCTCCATTGAAACCCAAAAGCTCCGGCGATCGTTTGATGCAGTCAAGGCGAGTCTCCACTCTTAGGGGAATAAATATAGTGTGCTTTTCCCAGCAAAGCTGCGGGTGATTGTCGGCGAAACGGTCCTCTTTTTTACGTCCCCGAGGGAAGCTGCAAACTGGCTGAAGACTGTATCCCCCCTGGGGTGAGGCCCTACGGGACTGTTATTTGACTCGCTCACTCCCCTGGATGGCCATGTTCACTAGTTTGTGCTGACTACGTGTACACTTAGTGCACAGCAGGCCAGCATTCTTTTACCGCTTTGGGGGTCAGCTGACCCATCCGCACAGCTGGTGTGCGTTATTGATGGCTGTTCGCTAGCACTTTGCAATCCAACGGCACTGGCCGTTGGATTACCAAAACACCGACAGTTATATATTTCCAGTTGGAATATTAACTTGTAAGCATTGTACCTCTGGCCCAGTCCAGGTGATTCTCATGAACCTGGTTAAGATGTCATAGCAGCATCTCTTAAGGCGTATGTCTGCTCTCTCAACTAACCACAATTTTAGTTTATCAACCCCTTTTCTTTTAACTCCGTATGTTGCTGTAGATTAGGCGACCGCTGACTCTTGGTATATACACGCATGCCTCCCAGACATTGATTACCTTCGGGCAGGTTAATTGGGTAACATACAGACTTACCTTGGGTGGGATCTGCAGGGTGGGGGGGAAGGGGGGTCAGCCGTTGCTGGTCAATTTTTGTTTGTATTGTTGGGGCTGTTTTATAGTTGTAAGTTAGCAACCTTTTATGTTTTGTATGTTCCTTTATGGCATGATCTTCAGTTTGTTTTTTCTGACTCTAGTGCAGGGAGGACTGGGAGGACGGGTGATGGCTGGCTGCCCCCTTGGAGAGATGGAGTACTCTCACCTAGGGACCCTCATAGTTGTCATGATAGCACACTCACACTAATATGGCCCAGGTATCTATAATTTCCTGGAATGTGCGGGGACTTAACTCTGCCCACAAAAGGTCCCTGGTCTTCAATTTCATTAGGAAATATTTCCCTCACATCTGCATGTTACAGGAAACTCACCTACTAGGTTCCCAGATCCTGAGCCTTAAAAAGGCCTGGGTGAGTTCTCATTACCACACAATGTACTCTACTTACTCTAGGGGAGTCAGCATCCTGATACACAAGCAGCTGCCTTTCCAGCTCTTGGATATCTGGACGAACCCAGAGGGCAGATGTATAGTCCTCCACGCATTGATTGCTAATAGTCCTTGTGTACTGGTGGGATTATACCTCCCTCCTCCGGCTGACCCGGCCCTACTATATACAGTTATGCGGGCAGCGATCGACTATGGGGTAGAGGATATTTTGGTGATGGGAGATTTCAATCTGACCCCTGCTTCAGATCTAGATAGACTCCACTCTGTATCCCGCTGGGTACCAGGCTTTGCCGATTGGGCCAGCACCTTTGCCCTAACTCAGTGGTCATCAACCCTGTCCTCAGGGCCCACTAACAGGCCAGGTTTTATGTATTACCTTGCGGAGATGCAGACTAGAATACTGCAATCACTGAGCAGCAAATGATATCACCTGTGATGTATCTCCAGTTATCTTGCAAACCTGGCCTGTTAGTGGGCCCTGAGGACAGGGTTGATGACCACTGCCATAACTGAAGTCTGGCGCCATTCTAACCCCTCTACTAGACAGTTCATATGCCACTCTACCACTTTTAAGACCCTATCCCGTATTGATATGATCTACACCTCCCACTCTATGCTTAAGAAGGTCGCAGATATTGGTATCTTACCCAGGGGAATCTCGGATCATGCCCCCTTACTCCTTAAACTGTCACTCGGGCCCCCCCGGGGAGAGGCTGTGGAGGCTGTCTAGATACTGGATCGAGGATAAAGAGATTGAGGAGGTGGTGCAGGAGAGGATATGTAGCTACTGGCTGGATAACGTTGACACTACTACTCCTCTGGTAACAAACTCACCTGTACTACGTCTTTTGATTTAGTCCATGTTGGACAAATTTTGTATCATGCCTTGACCTTTTTGTCTCAATAAAGGAACATTCTGTTCATTAAAAAAAAAAAAAAAGCCCTGTCACTTCTCACTTGTTGTGATAAAGGGAATAAAACATGGAACTGAAAGTTAAATATAAAACAAAAAGGCAACAATCACTACTGTATTACCTGCTGTAATACCACTATGCACCATATCACCATATACCTCATGAGCCAATACACACTATAATGGGTCTTCTTTCTCCAAGAGAGTACCACTGTAACTGCCAGCACTAAGAACATTGGAGTAGATTTACTAATGCTGGAGCACTCAGAATCTGGTGTAGCTGTGCAAGGTAGCAAATCACCTTCTAACCTCAGCTTGTTCAATTAAACTTTGGCAATAAAACCTGGAAGCTGATTGGTTTCTCTGCAGAAGTGAGCCTGAATTTGCACTCTCCAGCTTTAGTAAATCAACCCCATTGTTTCTGTCCTGCACTCAGGAACAGCAGCAACACAAGCTCTCCGTTTTTATCACACACAGTGGGATCTTGATGAATTGTTCCTCTGAGTCCAGCCACTGCCATATGATGATTATTTCCAACTGTGACCCTTTAAAGAGTTGAACAGGGATAATTGCCAGTCAACTCTGTAATGAATGATGTCATTCCCAAAATCTGTATATCACAGCATGCATTGAACCTATTGTAGCAAAGCGATTAAGATAAAATACCATAGTACAAATGAACAATCCACAAAATACATACATTAGTGTTTTCATCTAAACACGGGTCTTCATATGTGTTGAAAATAAATCTTTGAAAGCCCATATTTGACTGATTCAAAAATACACCACAAACTGAATGTAGATAGAAATCACAACAGACCATGTCAAACTATACTGATTTCTATATACAACATATTACATGTTTTTTTTATCTTTTTTTTTTTTTTTTATATGAAAACTGTTTAATATTAGTTTAAGGGCCCTGGATACATGCACAGATTGTATTCCCCAGCTAAAGCCCAGCTGCTGTGATTTAGCTCAGCAGGGAAAAAGGTTAGTCAGTTAAGAAAAAAACATGAGGAACATTTAGTTCGGTAGTGTCCCTTAATTTACATATTAAATTAGGCTTCACAAGATGAGTAAAAGCAAATTATTTGTTATGAGAAGGTACACTTTCGCTAACTCTAATTGGATCTTATGAATAATAATTTTAAGGCATTGCCTCAAGTTGTTAAACACCATCAACCGTATTTATTATGGCAGTGTAAAGTGAAATAATAATGTATAAAGTACTGTAACAAAAGCCATCCACATATCTGTTTTCTTAGGTCAAATAATTGAAAGGTGAGTTCTAATTTGTTGCTATGAATTACGAACGGTGAGCCATCGTGGCAGTGGGCCAACATCATTGGGTGGCTTCTAGTTATCTAAATCTAGTGTGAATCACAGCTACCTGTGGCCTGGCGATGTTTCATGGCCATATTTAGTCAATGACATTTAGGCTGCATTCACACTTCGGCGTTTTGAATAGTGGGCAGATTTGCCACGATTCTGCCCACGATTTCAAAGTGCCAAGGTGTGAATGACAAAGCGCACATTTGAGATACCATTCCTTTGAATGGCACCTAAAATCCTGGTGCGGTTCTGCCGCTATTGTGATGGGATGAATCACACTGCAAATGTGGCAACCTGCATTGCGTGAAGCATGTCATACAAAAGTAGTTCCTGAACGTTTTTGGGTGACAAGCTTTACGTGATGCTGGTTTGCCACGATTGCGAGAATTGTGCATTTTAACGTGCGACAATCGTGGCAGAACCAAACCGTGATTGTAGGTGACATTACAATGAATGGCAGTTCAAACGTGCATTCTGCGATTTGCCATTCACACCTCAATGCTTTAAAATAGTGTGCAGAATCACAGCAAATCTGCCAGTGATTCAAAACGAAGAAGTGTGAGTGCAGCCTTAGTGGCTGTAGTGCAGTGGGGCAACATCGTCAGACTGTAGGTCATCATATCAGCAAATGGATCTATATCACTGAATTACGTAAATGACAATGAATTTATATCAGAGGATATTGATTACATTTTTTTTCAAATAGATTTTTATTAAAACAGAATTAAACTATCCAAAAAAAATTAATAATGGGCCCCCAGAAGCTTTTAGTCCTAATGTGCTAGTATGTACAGCATGTTAGCACATTATGGCAACCCTTACAATGATCCTCTCCAGTACTGTGGTGCCAGTGCTCCTGTCATTCAGGGGTGCCTTCATCCACTTCTATTCTTCCCTCCGGGTTCTGACTCTTTGGCTGCTTGCTGGGCTGCGACAATGTCACTCCTGTGTCACTTCTGCACATTCATGCAGGAGTCACATCATCATGGCTAAAAGCTGCGCCGTAAATGTATACTGAAAATTCTGGATGGATAAATGTATACTGATTTGTGCATGCGTGGCTCAGCGTACACAAACACTAACAGGCAAGGAGAAGCAATTATGCCGGAAAAGACCAATAGGTTATCTTCTGTCATAAGAAAATCCTGTCTGTCAGCTGTTTTTATTTTTAAGTTTATCGATAATTCCCCTTTAAAGGACTCTTTCACTGTGTGTGTTTTATTTATATTTTGCTTTTTTTTTTAGGGGAAAGATCATTAAGGTCTACTAGTACCATTTACTTATCCCCCTGGGGGATGCATGTCATCTGGGACCCCTTTTTTCTAAAATCCTCCAGATTTGTATAAGTCCCCCTCCCCCCGACCCCTTGGAGACCAAATGTGGGGAAGAGACCTTGTCCTCTAACATTGGTGTGGCCGCCCACATTCTTGCATGGTACCCCTCAATGTTGAAAGACATGTGGCTTGGTATGCCTGCTAAGGCTGCATGCCTAGGTAAGGGTCTATTTTAAATTTGAAAAGCCCCCCCACAACTATATTGTACTATACCATAATTTCACACACTCTTTAAGGCAGGGGTCTTCAAACTACGGCCCTCCAGTTGTTCAGTAACTACAATTCCCATCATGCCTAATCATGTCTGTGAATGTCAGAGTTTTACAATGCCTCATGGGACGTGTAGTTCCGCAACAGCTGGAGGGCCGTAGTTTGGTGATCCCTGCTTTAAGGCATTCCCCAGGCATGTCATTTAAAGGATTTGTGTATTTTCAATGTTGTCCTTTAACCACTTTCTGCCCCCGCTATAGTTGAAAGATGGCTACAGCACAGGACTCCAGTTCTGGGAGGACGTCCATGGACATCCTCCCACGTGCTTTGGACACAGATGACCCCAGATCAGGGTAAAGAGCCAATTACAGCAGCCCTTTACTATCTGATCAGCTGTGTCCAATCACAGTGGTCACATGTAAACAGACTTGCTGGTTAAGAGCTCTCCTTTCCTCACACAGAGACAGTGTGTGAGGAAAGGAGAGCCGATCTGACAGGGCACATTGTTTGCACTGATAATCAGAGCACTGATCATCAGTGTCCTGATTATCAGTTCAGTTTATCAGTGCCCATCAATGCAGTGTATCGGTGTTCATCAGTGCAGCTTATCAGTGCCCATCAGTGCCAACTCATCAATGCAGCCTCATCAGTGCACATCAGTGAAGAAGAAAAATGACACTGCAAAATTTTATAACAAAAACTAAGAAAAACTTCCCTTTTTTTGTCTTTTTGCATTTAGTTACCAAAAAAATAAAAACCCAGTGGTGATTAAATACCACCAAAAGAAAGCTCTATCTGTCTCCTTGGCAGGAAGTGGGTGAAAGTGCCCGATATTGAAGTGTCTAAGCCACATGAAAATATCCTCTCTACACTGTTCATTATTATTTAACCACTTCACTACCCGCGTATTGTAATATGACGTCCACAGATGGGATCTCTCATCCTGGGTGGACGTCACAGGGGGCGCGCTCGCCGCGTTGCTCGGGACTCGGTGCGTGTGCCCGGCGGCCGCGATGTCCGCTGGGCACCCGCAATTGCCCGTTAACCGCGCCGGACCGTGGATCTGTGTGTGTAAACACACAGATCCACGTCCTGTCAGTTGAGAGGAGACCGATCTGTGTTCCCAGTACAGAGGAACACTGATCGGTCTCCTCCCCTTGTACGTCCCCGCCCCCTACAGTTAGAATCACTCCCCTAGGAAACATATTTAACCCCTCGTCTCCACCTAGTGGTTAACCCCTTCACTGCCTGTCACATTTATACAGTAATCAATGCAATTTTATAGCACGGATCGCTGTATAAATGTGAATGGTCCCAAAAATGTGTCAAAAGTGTCCGATGTGTCCGCCATAATGTCGCAGTCACGAAAAAAATCGCAATCGCCGATATTACTAGTAAAAAAAATAAATTATTATTTTTTTTTTTTAAATGCCATAAATCTATCCCGTATTTTGTAGATGCTATAACTTTTGCGCAAACCAATCAATATATGCTTATTGCGATTTTTTTTACCAACAAATATGTAGAAGAATACGTATCGGCCGAAACTGAGGAAAATTTTTTTTTTTTTTTTTAAATTGGGATATTTATTATAGCAAAAAGTAAAAAATATTGTGTTTTTTTCAAAATTGTCACTCTTCTTTTGTTTATAGCGCAAAAAATAAAAACCGCAGAGGTGATCAAATACCACCAAAAGAAAGCTCTATTTGTGGGGAAAAAAGGACGTCAATTTAGTTTGGGTACAACGTCGCACGACCGCGCAATTGTCCTTTAAAGTGCGACAGCGCTGAAAACTAAAAATTGGTCTGGGAAGGAAGGGGGTGAAAATGCCCTGTATTGAACCGGTTAAAAATGTTTTTGCATTGGTACATATTCCCTATGCAAGTGCCCAACTACATGTCCATTTTATAACAACAGCTTGCAGATTAGCCTTGAAAAAGTCTAGAAAAAAATAACAAGATTTGACTAAAATAGAATTCAACGAGGTTCTGTGCTTGGTTTAGGGTTCGCAGACTTCCCACTGGGTTCGCCCAAACCAGTGAATTGAACTTTGGCCAGTTTGGTAATCTCTATTGGCTTATAGGAGTTTACAAAGGGCTACTTCTCCCCAGTCCTGGCAGCAGAGATGCAGGAGAGTCAAGGGAAGATGATCATAAGATACTGGAAAGAACAGCCTTCAAGTAAACCTATTGCTTTGTCCTGAAATATGCCCTTTAACGTTTCTCTGATGGGAATGGTTTAGTGTCAAGGCATGCTTTGATATTAGATTCAGAATACTTTATTAATCCTATGATTTATAATCCAGATTTCTATGCAGTTTTTATATTATGTTAGTATTAGGTAAACTATTGGGTTAATTTACTAAAACTTGAGCGTGCAAAATCTGGTTCAGCTCTGCACAGAAACCAATCAGCTTCCAGTTTGTTTTTTTTTGTCATAGCTTAACCACTTGCTTACTGGGCACATATACAGTACCCCCGTCCTGCACAGGCGATTCTCAGCTTTCAGCACTCTCTCTCTTTAAATGACAATTGTGCAGTCATGCAGCACTGTACCCATATGAAATGTATCATTTTCTTCACACAAATAGTGCTTTTTTTATGGCATTTGATCACCACTGGGTTTTTATTTTTTGCTAAACAAACAAAAAAAAAGACCGAACTTTTAAAAAAAAAAACAGTTTTCATAGTTTGATATAAAATTTAGCAAACAGGTAATTTTTCTCCTTCATTGATGTGCGTTAATGAGGCTGCACTGATAGGCTGCACTGATGGGCACTGATAGGTGGCACTGATAAGGCGACACAGGCGGGCACTGATCGGGAGGCACTGATGAGGCTGCACTCATAGGTGGCACTGATGGGTACTGTTAGACACTGGTGACAGATAGGCAGCACTGATAGATGGTACTGATGAGGCACTGGTGGGCACTGATAGGTGGCACTGGTGGGCACTACTTAGCAGTACTGATGGGCATTGGTAGGTGGCACTGGTGGGCACTGCTTAGAAGCAGTGACTGTCAGTGTGCGGGACCGATGTCCCATTTACACAAGCCAGTAAACTGCTTTTTTTTTTCTCCTCGCGCTGTCAGCGTGAGAGCAAAAAAAGCCGATTACCGAATTCTATGTGATCAGCTATCATTGGCTGACAGCTGATCACGTGGTAAAGGGCCAGGATCAGCCCTTTACTCCGATCTGTGGTGAGCTGAGTCCCATGGACTTGGTGATCACAGAGGCATCGTGAGCACGGCAGGACGTACATGGACACCCTCCCAGCAATTTTAGCCTGTGCTGTAGCGCAAGCCTTGAAGAGGTTAATTGAACAAGCTGACGTTAGAAGCTGATTGGCTACAATGCACAGCTGCACCAGAATCTGAGCGCTCCAGTTTTAGCAAATTCCGCCCTATGTGTAATGATTTTTGGGGAATATTAAAGGAGAAGTCCAGCCTGAGCTTTTTAGGCCGGGTTCACACTATAACGCGATGCGGATCGCAAAGGAGCGCTGTGCGTCCCTGTTCCCCGTTTCAGGGACGTTTCAGAGACGAATCAGGGCCAATTCTATGCCTGAATTCAGCCCTGAAACGGAGCTAAAGACGCACAGCGTTTTTGTGCAGTGCGCTCCGCAGCCGCCCCGGAGATATGTGAACCGGCTCCATAGGGAGCCAGTCACAATCTCCTGCTATGCGAATTAGATGTGGGGATACCCACATCTAATTTGCATAGGTGTGAACCCGGGCTTAGGCTGGGCTTCTCCTATGGGTCACAGGAGTGCAATTCTTTTTGCACTCCTGTGACCCGTTTTCAGTGGAGAGCGGTCTGAAGTCCACTTTCCGCTGATGTCACTGCCATCAGTTGAGGCAGCGCGTCACCCCGACTTCCCCAGTCTGGATCCGCCAGCTGCCTTGATTGATGGCAGTCTCAGTGGCTCGCTGAGACGGCCTCTCCCCGCCCCTCCACAGCTCAGCGCTCCAGTGAGCGTTGAGGATCAGAGAGGAGAGACGCTGACTGACAGTCAGCAGCTTTCCTCTCGGGGAGGAGTGAGAACCAAGCCATCGGCGGTGTTCCGTGGCTCAGTTCTCAGTGCAGAGACGGCGGGGGACAGCTGCAGCATCAGTCTGATACTCCATCCACTTAGGTAAGTATAAATAAAAACCAAAAAACCAAAACTCATACTTCTCTTTTAAAGAATGAGGTGTAGTTTGCATGTTGGTAGTTTGATTTTCTGTTATCTTTTTCAATTGGCGTTATTTACACTATGTAGTAATTATATTTTGTTTTGTGTGGTATTAATTGTGGTTATTGGTAATTTAATTGTTGTTGTGCCTTGTTATTGTGATTTTTATGTTGTCATGTTGAATGCAATTGTATCTTAGACATTTCTCTTTGGGATTAATAAAATGTTCTGAATAAGGCCCCTTACACACTGCGTGGGCTCCGTTAGAGACCGCTTGCTCAGTGGGGAATCTGTTCACTGATCCCCAGGGGATGGCTGGTCCATGTCCCCTCCACTTATGTCGTCTATGGGTTGTCCATTTACACTCGGCTGCCATCCGATCCTATCCACCAGACAGACGGGGAACGCGATGGATGGATCCCCATCCGTCTGTTTTCAGAGGATCGGATCAGAAGTCGGTGGGTGTCAACGGACACATGTCTATTGACACACGCCGCTCCGTAGAAGAGACTGGAGGGTCCGATCAGGTCCACCATAAAAACTGACAAACTGACTTAGAACTTAGGGACAGTTTTGGGAATGTTAATATTTTTGTTTTGGCACAAAAGTGAGAACTTCCAGCAGTGTATATCAGGTTAAAATAAACTATAAGTTAGCTACCTTCCACAGAATATAAAGACTGGACAGTTTTCCATGCCGAATAGGTAGATGGGCTTGCTATATCTCTCTGAAGTTTGGAGCAGGTACACGTGCAATGTTGGGAGGCGTGTAAACACAGAGGTCTGCAGTGTCGAGAATAGGATCCCCCCTATGTTTGGAAGGCATGTAAACATGGAAATAAGCAATGTTGAGAATAGGTTTCCTCCTGTATCTGACGTCTGTTTAGCTATTTTTCTTGAGAATGATGGGGGGAGGGTAGCACAAGGAGAAATTATACACAAAGATCCACGCTGCTCACAGGTGAGCCAGCTCCAACGGCATGATCTCCTCCATGCAGGATGCAGGATGCTCGCCCAGTCACAGCTAAAACAATTAAGGGAAACAAAATCCAGATGGCTGCACACCACAATGAGATCCAAAAATGCCTTTATTTGTGTAAAACCATAAATGACATGAAGAGCACTACATGTGCAAGCAGGGGAGGAATGGCTAACCCGTTTCACACATGAACTGTGCTTTATCAAATGGTTTTACGGTTTTACACGAATAAAGGTATTTTTGGATCTCAGTGTGGTGTGCAGCCATCCGGATTTTGTTTTCCTTAACCCCTTAAGGACCGCCCCACGCAGATATACTGTGGCATGGCGGCCCTCCTGCAGGAAATCACGTACCTGTACGTTATTTCGTACACAGGGTTTGGGGCACGCGCCGCCGGCGGCCTGCTCCTGCTGTGATTGGACACAGCGGGAGCCAATCAGAGGGTCCGGCAGACACAATGTCTGCGGAGACCGGAGAGGCAGAACGGCGGTCAGCCTATGTAAACAAGGCAGACCGTCGTTCTGTCAGAAAGGAAGATGGAGATCTTGTGTTTCTGCTAAGCAGAAACACGATCTCTGTTCTCCTCCAGTTAAGCCATCCCCCACACAGTTAAGGCCCATACACACGATACAAAAATCGGATGGAAAAATTTGTATGACGAGCTGTCTGATGATTTTCAGATTGTTAGTACGGTGCTTTCGACAGCCGATTTCGCTTTTTCGGCAGACAAAAGCTTGATGTGCAGACTAAAAAATTTTTGTCGGTTGTGAACTCAACGTCCGAGTTTTGTTTCATTAGTGCGGTTTTCGTACGAAAAAAATCATAAGAGCAAGACTACGCATGCTCAGAAACGAAAGAATACATACAAGACTATTCAACACATTACGTCACTTCTGACGTTGTATTCTGTTGTACGAAAATTTTCGTATTGTGAGTAACCTCTTCACTTTCGTCATGACAGTAGCATGCCACAAAAAACGGATGGCGAACCTTGGCATGCCAGATGTTTTGGAACTACATTTCCCAGGATGCTCTGGCAGTGCAGTGGAGCATCATGGGAAATGTAGTTCCAAAACATCTGGGGTGCCAAGGTTCGTCATCACTGCCCTAGGAGCATATTTAACCCTTTGATTGCTCCTTATGTTAACCCCTTCCCTGCCAGTGTCAATAGTACAGTGACAGTGCATTTTTTTTAGCACTGATGACTGTATTTGTGTCACTGGTCCTCAAAAAGTGTCACTTAGTGTCCGATTTGTGTGTCGCAATGTCACAGTCCTGCTAAGAATCACTAATGGCCGCCATTACTAGTAAAAAGAATGAAAAAAAAATTAAATTCCATAAATATATCCCATAGTTTGTAGACACTATAACTTTTGCGCAAACCAATCATAATCACAATATATGCTTATTGGGATTTTTTTACCAAAAACATATTGCAGAATACATATTGGCCTGAACTGATAAATAAATTGGATTTTTTTACATTTTTTTAATTGGGTATGTTTTATAGCATACAGTAAAAAATATTGTTTTTTTTTCAAAATTGTCAGTGCATTTTAGTTTATAGCGCAAAAAATAAAAACCGCAGAGGTGATTAAATTCTACCAAAAGAAAGCTGTATTTGTGGGAAAAAAGAATATCAATAATTTTATATGAGCAGAGCGTCGCACGACCGCGCAATTGTCAGGTAAAGTAACGCAGTGTCGTATTGCAAAAAATGGCCTGGTCATGGGGGGGGGTAAACCTTCTGGGCCTGGAGTGGTTAAAAGAGGAATTATAGTGGCAAATGCACATTCCTTTTAATACACAACAAGAATAACAAAAAAAAAAATGATTTGCTTTAATGCCTGTCTTAATGATGATGCCACCCACAGATCTGGCTTTCAATTATAAGCAAAAGATAATTTTTTATTGGTCTACCTCCTATGACTTTGGTTCTTTGTGGTCATACAGGTCAGTTCATAAAAGTACCTTGTATTTAATAATGAGTACACCACTTGCTTAATGAGATATGTATAACTTTTATCGTTGCAGGTGGTTTATGTGAATCATTCATCTATACTTTGGCTCCCTAGTCCTCAGCCTCTTCGACAGTCTGGCTTTGGCCACAGGCAGCAGTGGATATAATTCAGTCAAGCGGAAGATCCTATATAAAGGTGGAGAAAAAATATTCATTTGAATGTTGTAAGGAAGTGACAACCATGTCGATATTACCTTCAAAAAGGGAGCAAGGTAACTTGTAAGAAAAAAAAAAAACACAGCCTTTGAAAAATGAATATCCAGGAAAATAAAACTGATGAGAAAAGTGTTTTCTGCTCTATTGAATGCATGTCTTTTTACAGTCATTCTGCAGCCATGGCCATTAAAAGCAAGGATGAGTTAATCAATACTCTGATATCTCGCTCCCAAGTTGTTTCCATACAGCCCAGACTTCTTCAGAGTTACGACAAGAGCCAGAAGCAACAGTACCATCTGAAAATAATGACATTGCGTCTGGAGCAAAGTGAAGTCTAGGGTGATTATGTTGTTAGCTTTGCAGGCAAGTCCCTTTATCTGAGTGTGCCTGAGGCAACAGGCTCTATGGGAAAAACAGAAAAAGAATAGTCCTTGAACACTAGGACTTTTTACTCAGGCAGTACTAATACCTTTCTGTTTCTGACAGGTATTTAACTGAAGTTAAATTACCTAATTTGCATAACAAAAATGTACTAAATGGACTAGTATTAAATACCTGCAGTAGGAGATAAGGACAGGCTTAAAGCTGACCATGAATTTCACATGGTGACCTTTTCATTGGCTATGTTTAAACTGTTAAATAATTTGTGTAATTTTTAATAATGGCAGGCACAAAATAACGAATATAGCCACAGTATTATGGAATAATGATGACGGATCCTCCATCATTAGTTATGGATAACTAAACGTGCATAGCCTTCAGCAAGGTGAATGTGATAAAACTAAATTGTGAATCTTGAAGAGGTTTATCAAGTGAGAACTCTCAAACACAAACATTGCCCATGGAACTTTAAAGGAGTCGCACCAAAAAACAGCCAATCACAACATACTTAAAACATCAAATTGTTTCTCAAATACATGATTAAAATCATATTAAAATGACATATATATGAATATATGAAAAAATAATAAATAGTTGTATGATAACATATACTGTATGCATATAGAAATAGGCAGTTGATATCCTAACACTCTATGCATTTCGTGACGCAACGCTCACTTCTTCAGGAGATAGCAATATTTTTTTTTTTTCGCAAAATCTTTTTATTAAGTTTTATATTGTCATGCAAAATTGCCCATACAAGGGCCAAACATTGCCCACGCAGGGGCATATCCTCTAATGCGGCAACGGACCACACCAGGGCACATCATTCAACATAAACAAACTTACTTATCTATAGCCCAATGGGGGGAGAGGTTTAATTCAGGAGAGTCCATGCAAAATTACAGGATAATGTGACATGAGATATTGGGTCAACTTGCTAACCATAATGTTCATTTAGGAATTGGTTACTGTATCAGTTGCCGTGGTATTATCATCTAGCCAACAGGTCTGGAGATAGCAATATTTAATAGGGTTTGCTGACGAAACGCTTAGGGAGAAGTTGGAGACGTGTGACATCATTGCGCATGGGGGTGCGGCGGTTATCTTGCTGGTTGATAACGCTGGTGTGATATACAGATATGCTGTTTTTTTTTTATACCTAAGTGAGTGCATTACATTTTAAATAATAAATTACATTTAAAATACTACACTATCAGAAGGATTCTTCCTTATATCATTGGGGAGTCCCTGGAGGAGCTAATTGGTAGAATTAGGAGTGAGCCTAAGTGAAGGGTGGTGAATCATCCCCATGGGAGACCTTTTCAGGAGTGTTATCATACTGCATATTTGACCTTCCTTGATGGTAAGAAGCAGTGTGATTGGGTGACAGTGGTGGACTTGCCTTTCCCTTGGAGCACCCGCTTTGTGTTTGTACAACTGTTTCTACCAAGTCATTTTGGATTTTCTCTGGAAAGGACATTTATTATATATATTTTATACCGATCTTTTTATTGGTTCAAAATTAGATGTGAGAATCTGATACATTTTTAGTGCTGCACTTATAATGTATAGGGTATCTGTAGAGAAACCATGTCATCAGATATACTGCACCCCTCCTGTGCAGAATCACGTATATATATGATTCTGCACTTTCGCCTAGGGGGTGTGTGTACAGGTCTTTGGCAGCCCATTTCTGCTGTGATTACTATCAGCAGAAGCCAATCTGTGGGTGCCGGGCACTGGATCTGCGCCGGCACCCGCCGATCATCAGGCAGAATCACAGAACGGAGCTCTGACAGGGGGGAAGTGATGGATTTGTGTCACTGCAAAGCAGGGAATAAAATCCATCACTTCCCTGAGTAAAAGCAGCACACATAGTACAGTATAATACTGGCTAGGCATACAGTTAACCTTTTGATTACCCTTGATGTTTAACCCTTTCCCAGCCAGTGTAAATAGGACAGTGACAGTGCATATTTTTAGCACTGTTTAGTGTCACTGGTTTCCACAAAGTTTCAGTTACTGTCCGTTGCAATATCACAGTCCCACTATAAGTTGTTGATCTCTGCCATTACTAGTATAAAAAAAATACAAATTCCAGTATATATCCCATAGTTTGTAGACGCTATACATTTTGTGCAAACCAATCAATATATGCTTATTGGGATTTTTTTTACCACAAATATGTAGCAGAATACATATTGGTCTAATTTTTTTTTTCATATGTTTTATAGCAGAAAGTAAAAAATATTGTTTCTTCAAATATGTTGGCTTTTTTTGTTTATAGCTCAAAAAATAAAAAACGCAGAGGTGATCAAATACCACCAAAAAAAGCTCTATTTGTGGGAAAAAAATTATAATTTTATTTGGGTAGTGTTGCATGACCGTGCAATTGTCAAAGTAACGCAGTGCCGTATCGCAAAAAATGGTCGAGTCATGAAAGGGGAAAATCTTCCAGAGGTCAAGTGGTTAATATGCCATATTAATGATAGATTATAGATTGTCTACAGATACACTATTAAATAATCCTGAAGAAGTAAACATTGCTTCATGAAACGCGTCGAGTGTTAGGATATCAACTGGCTAGTTCTATATGCATATATGTTATTATACAACTATTTTTTCTATCTACTTTATGTAACTGTAATATGATTTTAATCATGTATTCAAATAAAAATTTGACGGTTTATGAATGTTGTGATTTGCTGTTTTTGGGTGCAACTCCTTTAAAGTCCCATAAAGGCAATTTTTATGTTTGAGAGTTCTCATATATCATGGACTGAGCTGCACCATCATTCACTGTACCTTGGCCTTAAGTATTATGTTCAGCAACTGATTTAATTGATACATAAAGGTAATTTCTAGTGCAAATCTGATTATCTTTTTGATGCAAAGAAAATAAGATTATTTTTTCTAATGTCTGCTGCAACTTCAGACATCCATTAGTGTTCTCAAAGTGCCATTGAACCCCACCACCACCCAAAAAAAAAAAAAATAAATAAATAAATAATACTTCTCATAAATTTTTCAAATGTCTGTGCAAGGCAAACACGGCCCTCACACAGTTGTACATGGACGTACGCCTATGTGAATAAGACCTAAATAAAATGTATATGTGATTTTATTTTTAAAATCATTTGCTGGAGGTGTGCTGCATGTAGTAGATGTGGGAAACCTCTCTGGGTTAAGACATGCTCTCCCTTGCCACCCCTATCCAATGCCAGGCCACCCAACATTCTTGGGTTCAGGCATGGCCTAAGCAAGATACCATGCATGTTACAGAGCAAGCACGAGAAGATAGCTGTACATACAGTACCTGCACTGTGCTCCCCCATTGCTAGAATCCCCTGAGATTTAAGTGCACATTTCCATTATCTGAAAGTCTAAATCTGCCCAAGGCTCAGCAAGCTCCTACCCTCCCTTTTCTGACAGTACTTTTGCCTGGCATTACATATGCAAGCCCTGTTTCGTGTGAACGGAGGTGGGTTCTGGTATGTGACACACACTACACTCATGCCTGTCCTCCGATCACAACAGAACTATCATGCTGGTATTCGTAGTTCCCATAGCGCTAGGACACTGGTGGTTTATAGGCATGTGCAGGGGGTGTGCCAGGTGTGTCTGGGCACACCCTAATCACTATGTTTCAGGATGGAGCGTAGGGGAAGGGGCTAGTAAATATTTAATTTACTAGCACCTTCTTTTTCTAAATGAACACACTCACTGTCCTTATTCATAACTGAAGCATAGTAAACTGTGTTTACTATGCTTCAGTTTGTGAATGAACATGAAGCCGCTCAGTGCAGTAGTTCCCATTCATTCACTGCCCCATGCAGCTGAGGCTGCAGAGAAAGGCATGTGTGTTTGAGCTTTGGGGTGCACACCCTAATGAAATGAGCTGCGCACACCTATGGGTGGTGTATTGATATCGAGTGCGGCCCTCAACATCCCTATAGGGCTGCACATACAATTCAATGAATATTCCGTGTCAGAGACAGCAGACACACAACATGATATAGTTAAACAATGGGAATAATACAAGGTATGGTCAGAGACGGCAGACATGATGCAAAAGACAGTCAGAGACTGCATACATGATACAAGAGATGGCCAGGGACTTTACACATGATACAAGAGATGGCCAGGGGCTGCACACATGATACAAGAGATGGCCAGGGACTGCACACATGATACAAGAGATGGCCAGGGACTGCACACATGATACAAGAGATGGTCAGAGACTGCAGACGTGACACAAGAGATGGTTAGAGACTGCAGACGTGATACAAAAGATGGTCAGAGACTGCAGACCTGATACAAGCGATGGCAGAGACTGCAGATGTGACACATGAGATGGTCAGAGACTTCAGACGTGATACAAGAGATGGTCAGAGACTGCAGACGCGACACAAGAGATGGTCAGAGACTGCAGACGTGACACAAGAGATGGTCAGAGACTGCACACATGACACAAGAGATGGTTAGAGACTGCAGACGTGATACAAAAGATGGTCGGAGACTGCAGACCTGATACAAGCGATGGCAGAGACTGCAGATGTGACACAAGAGATGGTCAGAGACTGCAGACATGATACAAGAGATGGCAGAGACTGCAGATGTGATACAAGAGATGGTCAGGGACTGCAGACGTGACACAAGAGATGGTCAGAGACTGCATCCATTATACAAGAGATGGTCAGAGTCTGCATACATTATACAAGAGATGGTCAGAGACTGCACACATGATACAAGGGACAGCCAGAAACTGCAGACATCATACAAGAGATGGTCAGAGACTGCACACATGATACAAGAGATGGTCAAAGACTGCAGAAGTGATACAAGAGATGGTCAGAGACTGCACACATGATACAAGAGATGGTCAGAGATGGCAGACATGACAGAAGAGATAGTCAGAGACTGCAGATGTGGCACACGAGATCGTCAGAGACTGCAGATGAGGCGCATGAGATCTTCAGAGACTGCAGACATACTAAAAAAGATAGTCAGAGATTGCAGACGTGATACAAGAGATGGTCAGAGACTGCAGACATGATACAGGAAATGGTCAGAGACTGCAGACAACGTGGCACAAGAGATGGTCAGAGACTGCAGACATGCTACAGGAGATGGTCAGAGACTGCACATATGATACAAGAGATGGTCAGAGACTGCAGACATGACACAAGAGACAGTCAGACACTGCAGACTTGATACAAGAGATGGTCAGAGACTGCAGACATGATACAGGAAATGGTCAGAGACTGCAGATGACGTGGCACAAGAGATGGTCAGAGACTGCAGACATGCTACATAGATGGTCAGAGACTGCACATATGATACAAGAGATGGTCAGAGACTGCAGACATGACACAAGAGACAGTCAGAGACTGCAGACTTGATACAAGAGATGGTCACAGACTGCAGATGTGGCACATGAGATTGTCAGAGACTGCAGATGTGGCACACAAGATCATCAAAGACTGCAGACATACTAAAAAAGATAGTCAGAAATTGCAGACGTGATACAAGAGATGGTCAGAGACTATAGATGTGGCACACAAGATCATCAAAGACTGCAGACATACTAAAAAAGATAGTCAGAGATTGCAGACATGATACAAGAGATGGAAAAGACTGAAGACATAATACAGGAAATGGTCAGAGACTGCAGACACGGCACAAGAGATGTTCAGAGACTGCAGACATGCTACAGGAGATGGTCAGAGACTGCACATATGATACAAGAGATGGTCAGAGACTGCAGACTTGATACAAGAGATGGTCATAGATTGCAGACGTGATTAAAGAGATGGTCAGAGACTGTAGACATTATACAAGAAATAGCCAGAGACTGCAGACATGGTACAGGAAATGGTCAAACAATGGGAATAATACAAGAGATGGTCAGAGACTGCATATATGATAGCAGAGATGGCCAGGGACTGCAGACATGATACAAGACATGGTCAGAGACTGCAGATGTGATACAAGAGATGGCCAGAGACTACAGAGGTGACACAAGAGATGGTCAGAGACTGCAGACGTAATACAAGAGATGGTCGGGGACTGCAGACATGATACAGGAGATGGTTAGAGACTGCGGACATGATGCAAGAGATGGTCAGAGACTGCATACATTTTACAAGAGATAGTCAGAGACTGCACACATGATACAAGGGACAGTCAGAGACTGCAGACATCATACAAGAGGTGGTCAGAGACTGCATACAAGACACAAGAGATGGTCAGAGACTGCAGACGTGACACAAGAGATGGTCAGGAACTGCAGATGTGATACAAGAAATGGTCAGAGACTGCATACATGGTACAAGAGATGGTTAGAGACTGTGAACATGATACAAGAGATGGTCAGAGACTGTGGACATGATACAAGAGATGGTCAGAGACTGCAGACGTGATACAAGAGATGGTCAGAGACTGCAGACGTGATACAAGAGATGGTCAGAGACTGCAGACATGATACAAGAGATGGTCAGAGACTGCCGACATGATACAAGAGATGGTAAGAGACTGTGGACATGATACAGGAGATGGTCAGAGACTGTGGACATGATACAAAAGATGGTTACAGATTGTGGACATGATACAGGAGATAGTCAGAGACTGAAGACATGATACAGGAGATGGTCAGAGACTGTGGACATGATACAAGAGATGGTCAGAGACTGCGGACATGATACAAGAGATGGTTAGAGACTGCAGACATGATACAAGAGATGGTAAGAGACTGTGGACATGATACAGGAGATGGTCAGAGACTGTGGACATGATACAAGAGATGGTCAGAGACTGTGGACGTGATACAAGAGATGGTCAGAGACTGCAGACGTAATACAAGAGGTGGACAGAGACTGCATACAAGACACAAGAGATGGTTAGAGACTGCAGACGTGACACAAGAGATGGTCAGGAACTGCAGATATGATACAAGAGATGGTTAGAGACTGCGGACATGATACAAGAGATGGTGAGAGACTGCAGACATGATACAAGAGATGGTCAGAGACTGCAGACATGATACAAGAGATGGTTAGAGACTGCGGACATGATACAAGAGATGGTGAGAGACTGCAGACATGATACAAGAGATGGTCAGAGACTGCAGACATGATACAAGAGATGGTTAGAGACTGCGGACATGATACAAGAGATGGTCAGAGACTGCAGACGTGATACAAGAGATAGTCAGAGACTGCAGACGTGATACAAGAGATGGTCAGAGACTGCAGACGTGATACAAGAGATGGTCAGAGACTGCAGACGTGATACAAGAGATGGTCAGAGACTGCGGACATGATACAAGAGATGGTCAGAGACTGCGGACATGATACAAGAGATGGTCAGAGACTGTGGACGTGATACAAGAGATGGTCAGAGACTGTGGACGTGATACAAGAGATGGTTAGAGAATGCAGACGTGATACAAGAGATGGTCAGAGACTGCAGACATGATACAAGAGATGGTCAGAGACTGCGGACGTGATACAAGAGATGGTCAGAGACTGCGGACGTGATACAAGAGATGGTCAGAGACTGTGGACGTGATACAAGAGATGGTTAGAGAATGCAGACGTGATACAAGAGATGGTCAGAGACTGAAGACGTAATACAAGAGATGGTTGGGGACTGCGGACATGATACAAGAGATGGTCAGAGACTGCGGAGGTGATACAAGAGATGGTCAGAGACTGCAGACGTGATACAAGAGATGGTCAGAGACTGCGGACATGATACAAGAGATGGTCAGAGACTGCAGACGTGATACAAGAGATGGTCAGCGACTGTGGACGTGATACAAGAGATGGTTAGAGAATGCAGACGTGATACAAGAGATGGTCAGAGACTGCGGACATGATACAAGAGATGGTCAGAGACTGCGGACATGATACAAGAGATGGTCAGAGACTGTGGACGTGATACAAGAGATGGTTAGAGAATGCAGACGTGATACAAGAGATGGTCAGAGACTGCGGACGTGATACAAGAGATGGTCAGAGACTGCAGACATGATACAAGAGATGGTCAGAGACTGCGGACGTGATACAAGAGATGGTCAGAGACTGCGGACGTGATACAAGAGATGGTCAGAGACTGTGGACGTGATACAAGAGATGGTTAGAGAATGCAGACGTGATACAAGAGATGGTCAGAGACTGCAGACATGATACAAGAGATGGTCAGAGACTGCAGACATGATACAAGAGATGGTTAGAGACTGCGGACATGATACAAGAGATGGTCAGAGACTGCAGACATGATACAAGAGATGGTCAGAGACTGCAGACATGATACAAGAGATGGTCAGAGACTGCAGACATGATACAAGAGATGGTTAGAGACTGTGGACATGATACAAGAGATGGTCAGAGACTGAGGACATTCTATACAAGTTATCAGGGACTGGGGCGATGCCTCAGGGACATTCATAGACGGGATATATATGAGACTAGCAGAAGTCATTGCTATAACAGGGCACTATGGACTCAGATTAGAGTCAGTGGGGTTCAGTTTAGGCACTGGTGATGTAGGAAAAGCACTGTGACGTCCTGTGACTTACACAAGCTGTATGCTGAGTTCTATGCACACTGCATGAAGCCATCATAACTTTCACTGACTGGTAAAAAAAAAATAAAAATCTGTCACGAGCTCCCCCTCCCTGCACACAGAGCCCAGCGTGACCTGCCAGCACAGAGGCCCCGCTAATAGCGAGCTGTCAGTCACGCAGAAGGGGTGGAGTCAGTCCTCCACCTCTCTGGTAGTGTATGACGTAAGTTTTACCGCCGCGTGCGGGTCTCGGAACGTGACGTCAGCGACCCTAACAGGTACGTTCTTCCATAGAGCTCTAGCGGAGTGAGGGTGAGTAGCGGCGGCGGGGGCGCGCCTTGGTTCGCGAGCTTAGTGTGCTGACGCCGGGCGCGCTCTGGTGGAGTTCGGTGGGAAAGAAGCGGGCGCGTGTCACATGTGTGGATTTTCTCCCCAGTCAGTGAGGGACGGAGCAGAGCGGAGGTGGCGGATCCCAGAGCACGGCCTGTACAGCCAGCCACAGCTCGGCACATTGGTCCTTCCACCACACACATAGAGGTGAGTGACAGACCGGACACCGGAGAGGAGGAGCCCCGCTCTGAGCCCGGCACATTGTGGAGGGATTTATTACACTTCTCAGCCCGCACCTCCTCCATGTCCGGCTTATATCATAGAGGTGATCCAATCCCATGTCCTGCCGTACACACCGTCATCTGCCCAGATCAGAGTGACCTTTATAATGGGGCTACCTGTGTGCTGGGATTTGGGGGGGCTCATGTGGGGGTACCTGTGTATTGGGGAGACTTTTTTTTGTACTGGGGGGGTGACTTGAGCACTAATGGCTCATGGGAGGGGGGTGATCTGCCTGCTGGGGGCTCATTTTGGGGGGGGGGTACCCTGCGCTCTGGGGGCTCATTTTTTTGGGGGGTGATCTGCGTGCCAGGGGCTCATTTGGAGGGGGTGACCTGCCCGCTGGGGGCCCATTTGGAGGGGGTGACCTGCCCGCTGGGGGCCCATTTGGGGGGGTGACCTGCCCGCTGGGGGCCCATTTGGGGGGGTGACCTGCCCGCTGGGGGCCCATTTGGGGGGGTGACCTGCCCGCTGGGGGCCCATTTGGGGGGGTGACCTGCCCGCTGGGGGCCCATTTGGGGGGGTGACCTGCCCGCTGGGGGCTCATTTGGGGGGGTGACCTGCCCGCTGGGGGCTCATTTGGGGGGGTGACCTGCCCGCTGGGGGCTCGTTTGGGGGGTGACCTGCCCGCTGGGGGCTCGTTTGGGGGGTGACCTGCCCGCTGGGGGCTCGTTTGGGGGGTGACCTGCCCGCTGGGGGCTCGTTTGGGGGGTGACCTGCCCGCTGGGGGCTCGTTTGGGGGGTGACCTGCCCGCTGGGGGCTCGTTTGGGGGGTGACCTGCCCGCTGGGGGCTCGTTTGGGGGGTGACCTGCGCGCCGGGGGCTCATCTGCTCCCTCATGAATTTTTGGGGTCCTGATCTGATCACATGTGCTCTTATTGCCATCGATGTCTGTGGGTGACCACACGTTTTGTTTTTTTTGGCTGAATTGCATGTCTGCGTCCCAGAAAACGACCCCCTGACATTTGGAATCCCGGCACAATGATGGATCACAGCTGACACCTTGTCTCTGTATGGTAGGCTGCTCCCAGCAGTTTGCCTAGTTGTGATGCCTGTGCTGTTACCATCCTGGACATCTAGTCCTACTTGGAATGCACGGTGTGGATGGGTTTTGTGGTGCCCCCCCCATCGCCCAATCCCCCAGGTCTGTATGCAGTGTACAGCGTGTGCGGCAGTGCTGGGGGATCCCTCACAGTCAATGTCCCAGTATAAGGACATCGGGGGGAGGGCTCAGTCTGTTGCCCTTTTTTCTGTCTTCCTGGGAGTGTAATGTCAGGGGAAAGAGTGGCGGAGGAGGAGGTGGGGGTTATCGGCTCAGGAAATGATTATAGATCAAGTGTTTATTTTATTTTCCTGAACATTTTGCTCAGAGAAAAATGGATTGTGTGGTTGCTTTCCTCTGCATTGAATGGGAGTGAGCTGACCCTGATGAATGGAACTGTGTACAATGGCAGAATACTCAGAGCAAAATACTACAGATTTCAGTGACGAGTTATACTGTTCCTGGGGTTAGCAGAAATGGTTTGTAAATGAAAAGGAAACAAACGTGCACTTAGTCAGTGCCTGCAGTACTATTATATAGACCCGGTAAACAGAAAATATAATATAAACCTGGTCAGCAGCCCGATACAAAATATAAACCTGGGCAGCAGCCCAATATACAATATACACCCCACAAGTGGCAAAAGTACATGTAGGGTGTCATAAGATTGAAAGTTTTTTTTTTTAATAAAGAAATATGTCCTACTTTAGGGCAGTACAGTTGTGATCCTTCTCTTACAGTCTTTTAAAAGACTTGTCATCATTTAAGAGCCCATTCACACAGGGACGACTTGTCAGGCGACCTAGTCGCCTCCCGTTCTGTGCTATGGAACCGTTCTAAGGGGAGCGACGCAAGTCGCTCCGACTTAGAAAAAGGTTCCTGTACGACTTCAGGGGCGACTTGGGGCGACTTGCATAGACTTCTATACAGAAGTCGTTTTGCAAGTCGCCCGGGCAGTCGTTTGCAGGTCGCCTCGCTGAGGCGACCTGCAAGTCGTGTTGCCCCTGTGTGAATGGGGTCTTAGTCTGGGATAGTCTGTGATTGTGTTGGATAGAATGATACACTGACAGGTTGTTTTACTTTTTAAAATTGATACATGAGATTGGTAACAAAACAAGCAGCCTGTGTATAGACTTAGAAATAGTGTATATAAACTCTAAAGCCTCGTACACACGATTTTCGGCAGGGAATTGTTTGATGACAGACTGTTTGCCTATAATCCGATCGTTAGTACGCTTCTTCAGACAATTGTTGTCCAACTTTCCGCCACCAAATGTTGGATGGCAGGCTAGTAAATTTTCAGCGGACAACGCTCTGTTGTCAGATTTTCATATCGTGTGTACACAAGTCCGTCACACAAAAGTCCATAGTACAAACGCATGCTCGGAATCAATGCTCACCAAACACGACATTAGCAGAAGGTGCTCAAAGGATGGCGCTCAAGAGCTGAAATTCCTCGGACTAAAGTCTGGCGCTTTGTCTGCCAACAATCCGATCGTGTGTACGAGGCTTTAGGCCCCTTTCTCACACTTAGCGGGCCCCGTTAGCTCAGTGAGAGACCGCTCCGTTGATGCCTGCTGAGCCGGCAGATGATAGGTCCGTCTCTGTTCACTGTGCTGGGAGGGACCTGTCAGAGCCCCGCTGATTTCTATGGGGAGATTGGACAAAAAGGACAGCATGTCCGATTTCATCCGATCCGCCAGATGGATGGCGAACGTATCGCCATACGTCTGTCTTGATTGGATAGCAGGTGGGTGTCAGCGGACACATCTCCGCTGACATCCGCCTGCCCATAGGAGTCAATGGGTGGCCCGCTCGGATCCGCCTGAAAAACGAACAGGCGGATGCGAGCGGGCTTATTGTGTGAAAGGGGCCTAACAATAAAACTTTTATTTGTTCCCCTTTGGTATCTTAAAGCGGAACTTCAGTTATTTTTTCATCTTTCCATCTATTAAATCTTCTGCCCTTGTTGTTTTAACTTTTGGATAGTAAAACATTTTTTTCTGCCAGTAAATACATTATACAACCCACTTCCTGTTTCTTGTCTGACCATTAGCCTAGGCTTATGACATCATGCACAGCTCTCTCTCTTGTGAGAGTTTGCCAGTAAGGGAGGGGGGAGAGTCGTAAAAGGGCCAATGAGAGCTGCCTGGCTGGAGGTGTGCCTCTGTGTAAATCTGGGAAGTGAACAGGCAGAAGCTTCAGCTGCCCACAGTTAAAATGGTTGCAGCCAGACTCGGGGGGAGGGAGATTTCTGTAGCATATTTGGCAAGTACAGAATCACAGTATATATAAAATAATATGCAAATTCATTGGAGGGAAGCTTCAGAATGACAAAAATGTTTTTTATTGCAAATTATGAGAGCAGACTGCAGTTCCTCTTTAAATATACCATTGAAAATTTTTTTCTGTATCTGTTCTACCAGTGCCAGAAACAAAGTAGCTGTTCATCCAGCCTGTGAGCTCTTCCTTTGCAGACAGTTATTAGTTAGGCCTCATACATAAAAATTGGTGTTATCTGCGTTTTGCATTGGCTTCAGTGTGCGTTTAGCCACGTTTCTCTGCCTCTATTCAAAATCAATGGTTCCCTATGGGAGCCTATTGATTTGAATAGAAGTCGCACCAGAAGTCGGATCAAGATGATCCGACTCGAGGTGCGACTTGTGTGCTAAGAATCTTGAAGGGGAACCCTGCCAAAATGTAAAAAATAATTTGAGTGAGGTTCACCCAAGACGATACCAGACCCTTCGGTCTGGTATGGATCTTAAGGGGAACCCCCTCGCCCAAAAAATGGCGTGGGGGTCACCTCCCAAGAATCCTACCAGACCCTTATCCGAGCACACAGCCCGGCAGGTCAGGACCATACCAGGCCACATACCATCAACTTTGGGGGGTGGGTGCTTTGGGGCAGGGGGGCTCTGCACCCCCCACCCCAAAGCACCTTGTCTCCATGTTGATGAGGACAAGGGCCTCTTACCTACAACCCTTGCCGTTGGTTGTCAGGGTCTGTGGGCGGGGCTTATCGGAATCTGGAAGCCTACTTTAACAAGGGGGCCTTCAGATCCTGGCCCCCCACCCTAGGTGATTGCGTATGGGGTACATCGTACCCCTACGCATTCACAAAAAAAAAGTCAAAATAAACACGCTACACAGTTTTTTAAAGTATTTTATTATGGCAGCTCTGGCTCTTCTCCCTCCTTATGGCACTGTCTTCGCCCTCCTTATGGCGCTGTCTTCGCCCTCCTTATGGCGCTGTCTTCGCCCTCCTTATGGCGCTGTCTTCGCCCTCCTTATGGCGCGGTCTTCGCCCTCCTTATGGCGCGGTCTTCGCCCTCCTTATGGCGCGGTCTTCGCCCCCCTTATGGCGCGGTCTTCGCCCCCCTTATGGCGCGGTCTTCGTCCCCCTTATGGCGCGGTCTTCGTCCCCCTTATGGCGCCGATGATGTAATTTGGAGGCATCTCCCCATCATGCCCTGGGCAGTGATGTCACAAGGGGTGTGGCCTCCATGTTGTAAATTTACATGATGTATTACATTACATGATGTAATAGGTATGTACATGAGAATTCTAATTCGCCCAAAACTGCCAACCTCCATGAAACAACCCAGTGTCCTGTCTGACAACCTGTCCTTCACAAGCCCTTGGCTGCTGGGCGCTCCCTGGTTCTGTCTGTCTGTCTGTCTGTGCTGTGGTGCTCATGGTACTATGTAGTACAAGCTGTGGCAGGGTGTCGGGTGGATACAATCAACGGCAGAAGAGAAGGACTTTGTTTACATCATTTGTTTATACTTGAGACTGGAAATCTGAAGCGGTTATAAAGCCGGCCATATAGGGTTCGAATTTTAAGCTGGTTCAGCAGGGACTTGCCAAGATTAGATCCCTGTATGGGCAGGCTGATTGTACCGATCAGTCAACTCGGGTGCAACCAGCCTGTCAGATTTTACATGCGATTATTGCTAGTGGCTATTACAGTAACCACTGTGTTTTCCCGGCGGGGGAAGCTATCACATATAATGGCTCTTCGGGAGGGGTTCCACCATCAACACTGACTGTTTTGATGGGGGAATTAAGCAATTTTCTTTCTTGCAGGAAAGAAAATCGCTCCATCTGTGGCTGGCTTTAGGTACAGAGCCACTCTGATTGGCTCTGTGCATTTCGCTTGTGATCTGTGCTGTCTAATAGTGCAATCACAGCATTGTGGGCACACACGCCTGTTCCCGGAAGGATGTTTTTAAAATGTCCCAATGGCCTGTTCTGAAGGGGTTGAGGAGCTCATCATACATTTTCCATTGCTAAAGCTTATAGCTGCATTCTGCTAGAAAATCCTGTTTATCAAAAAGCCAGGGCGCATGTTTCTGGCTGCTTATGTTGGAAAGGTGATGACAAAAATGGCCAAGGACATTTGTCTTAGATCTGTCATATAAATCATTATTTATGAATGCATGTACGTTTTAGGTTAGTGTGCTTTTGATTCCAGCCATGTTAACAATTTCTTTGATATTTTTAATCCTACTTCTGTATTCATTCTTATTCAGAAGGCCACTGTCAGCTGCCATGGTAGCTTGCTTTGTGCTCAGATATCGCAGTTTTGTTTTTTTTGTTTTTAACCAGTTTGCAATATTAATACCATTAAAAGATTTTAAAAAATAAAAAAAAAAAGTTTGGTATCCTTGGTCTAGTTGGTTCTTGACTGCCATTTGTAGGAAAATGAAGCTGAGCTTACATAAGAGATAAAATACATAACATTTCTTTATTCCATTGGGCCGAATGTGCAGATATACATAAATACATATGTAAATGTTGATTCCTCCCTGTGGAGTTAGGCAATTTTATCTTCTGTGCCGTCTCATCTTCACTTAGATAAGTTCCCTCTGGTGTTGGGGAGACGGGGAGCCTGCACAGAGCATATATTACGTTTTTTGTGTTTTAGGCTCCATCCACACTGGGCTTTAAAAAAAAAAAAAAAAAAAAAACAATTCTTCTGGCAGAAAAAAACACTCATATAGAGCGTTTTTTCTGCCAGTAAACTCCAATCGGAAACGCAAACCAGAAGGGTTTTTTTTTTCCTGCCTCTAAATGTTGAATTTAAAATATGCCTGTAATCGTCCTAATGTGCATGGACACATAGGAGAACATTGATCTGCTTCTACAGGCAGAACACAAAACTCCTGTAGAAGCAACGTTTTTTTAAGCCAGTGTGCATGGAGCCTAAATGTGTGCAAAAAGGTTTATTATTTTCTTTATACAGTAGATAATTGTACATTTCCATATATAGGAGTTGTATTATATGAGCCCGTTCAGCAGATGGCAAATGTTAACACTTGTGACATCATTTTATGGTAAGGTATTAGGTTGGTAAGACTGAAAAAAAAATATTGAATACGTTTTACTTTTAGATAAGAAAGGGAGGAGAGCACCTTCTTGTTACTGGAAAAGTTATTCCCTTTTGTTTTTATCTTATCTTGCTGTACAGTTGCATGCTGACAGTACATGCTGGGTTACTCTCTAATCAATATTGCAGACATTCTGTGTATAATATACTGTATATGTAAAGTAGAAATATGCGAATGTAGATTTGATTCCATTGCAGTCATGCAGTAATCTGGGCAGGGCAGTACAGGTCCCAAGTATGTCTGTGGTGATGATGTGCTATAGAAGTGTAAGCTCCTGGAGCTTTTAAGTATTTTACAACTTCCCGCTTGTTTGTGCCAGTGAAGGTTGCTTAAGATATACTGATATTTCCTGTGTTGCTCTACTAATTCAGACTGTGCTGCTTTACCTATGGATGGTCTTAATAATGGAATTCCAGGTATGGATATTTTATACATAGTTACTATAGTCCAGCTTGCATAATATACCTTATGTATATGTAAGCCAATACCCCTGGAAGCTGAAAAATCACTTGGGTAGACACTACCCAAGTGACACTTGCTACTCCAATGATCTCCACTTACGTCTTTGTCTTCCCATGCTGAGCATCTGACCTGCAGCTTTCTGAACACAGGAGGGCGGCCATTTGGCACGGGCACCATTCAAAGCACGCTTTGCGTTTTTCCTAATGTATGCAAAGTGCTCTCTGAATGAATTGGAGAGTGTGATGTCACTTCCCTGTCTCTCTAACTCATCCAATCAGAGAACCTTTTGTATTTATTCAGAGAATGCAAAGTGTTATTTGTATGGGAATGCCTGGCTTTGAGGCTGCATTCACACTTCAGCGTTTTGAATTGCGGGCAGATTTACTTTCAAATCGCGGGATTCTGCCTGCGATTTGAAAGTGCTGAAGTGTGAATGACAAATCACAAGACTCGCATTTGAGATGCCATTCATTTGAATGACACCTAAAATCGCGATGTGAGTCAGCTGCGATTGCCGCGTGATAAAGTAGCTCCTGAACTTTTTTGGGGTGCTATGCTTCCCGCGATTGCAGTGCGATTTAAACTACTTTTTAAACTTTTTTTTTTTTTTTTTTTTTTTTTTTTTTTTTTTTATATTTCGGTGGTTGTAAAGTCGGAAGGTTTTTTTTACTTTTTTTTTCAAATATAATTTTTATTAAATTTTTCAAGAATGAACAAGGTCAAGTAAAAGTAACAGTAATTTTCAGTAGAAGAGGACACTGCCTCTCGGACGTATGATACATTGAATAGGAATGTTCATTACAGCAGATAGTCAACAAGGCAGAAAATAACACATCTGACATTTCCCTTCTTTTTCATGCTACAGAGTTGTGGCCGTGTGGCACTCCCACATCAAGACCCTCTAAGTGTCTGGAAGACCGTTGTCCATTTATCGTAACCCTAACCTATTAATTTAGAATAGAGAAGAATTAGACAAATTAGACAGAGTAAGTAAAGAAAGAAAAGTGAGATGAGAAATGTGGAGGGGAGTGGCGTCTGGAGTTGGCTATAGATACAACCCAAGGCATGCCTGTCAAATGTCCTCATACCTGTCTATGTGTAGTTCCTCAGGTCCCGTACAGGGATTTTCCCTCTTCTGAGTGTATAAATAGATTCCAAAGACTCCAGGTCTTCTTATAGGTCTCCTGTCTGTCATGCGCTGTCAGTATCAGGTCTTCCATCTTGTTTATGTCCTCCACCTTCCGCCGCTGTGGTCGGTGGGTCCTGTCATTTCCAGAGCAAGGGAATGCAGGATTTGGCTGCATTTAGTAGGTGGTGTAGTATGGATTTTTTGTAGCTTTTAGTCAACAGAGTAGAAACGTGTAGTAGGAAAAATGTTGGGTCATCGGGGATCTTAAAGTCAGTGAATTTTTGGGATATGGTGCTGACTGCCGTCCAGAAAGCATGTAGTTTCTGGCATAACCAGAATATTTGTAGGATCGTTCCTCTATCTGTGCAACCTCGCCAGCAGTGCTCTGGTGTGTCTGGAACGATAGTGTGTAGTCAGCTGGGTGTCAAGTACCATCTTGTTAGTATCTTATAGTTAGTCTCTTGTATTTTGGTGCACAATGAAGACTTGAGGGCGTAGTTAATCATATTTTGGATCTGTGTTTTAGT
The DNA here is from genome assembly GCF_042186555.1 of Aquarana catesbeiana. Classification (NCBI taxonomy): domain Eukaryota; kingdom Metazoa; phylum Chordata; class Amphibia; order Anura; family Ranidae; genus Aquarana; species Aquarana catesbeiana. The sequence continues at coordinate 119,204,031 of NC_133328.1, forward strand.
AAAAGTACGGTGTAGGTCTGCCTCCCATTTCGACAGGCAGGGCAAGCTTGGTTGCTCTGGGGGGTTATTGAGCAGTGCATACATTTTGGAGAGGACCTGGGGCAGAGGTTCCATCCCAGTGCAATATTCCTCAAATGTAGTCCATTGTCTAACATAAGCCTGGGGGTCTGGCGTAGCCTGGAGGAAGTGGTGGATCTGTGCTGCGTTCCAGAATGCGAGTCTATATGGGCCCATGGGGGCTATCAGTTCCGTAATCATGGGCCATCTAACTGGGAGTTTGTGAGAGAAGTTACACAGACTGATTCGCGAAGCAGTAAAAATTGTGTGGAGGATAGTCCTGGGGGGAATTTGGGGTTTCCCTAAATCGGGGTCAGGGGTTAAGTCCTGGTTGTTTGTAGAGTTTGTAAGGTAGCTTTGAGCATTGTCGTAAGGTATTCCCTATCAGAGGATGTGTTTTTTAATTCTGGTGGTACGGATTCCCAGCACCATAGTGCTCTGTTCAGGGGGATGGAAGATTGGTTCTGTTCTATTTGAGTCCATAATTTGGAGTCCTGGTGGCATTGCCAGTCAATGACTCTGCCAAGGTGTACTGCTTGGTAGTATCTCCGGACGTCTGGCAGTACCAGACCCCCGTAGTGTCTAGGCATGGTCAGCTGGGTACGGGGGGTGTGTGGTCTCTTGTGGGCCCAGACAAATCGTGTAAATAATGCCTGTACCTGTTTAAAATATGAGACAGGTATCGTGACTGGTAGGGCTTGAAATAGGTAGAGGTATTTTGGTAATATGCACATTTTTAGTAAGTTACACCTGCCAAACCATGAGTGAAGGCCTTTGTGCCATGTGTCTAGTAACACTCTGGTTTTTGTTAACGGGGGGGGAGTTAAGGTCAAAAATGCGGGAGAGGTCAGACGGGATGCTTGTGCCCAAGTAGTTCAGTGCGGACGATGTCCACTTAAAGTGAAAGCCAGATCGATCGTCTCATTGGGAGGGATTGTGGGGATATTGCCATTTCTGTCGCTTCAGACTTGAAAAAAATGTATCTTCAAGTTAGATAAAGTTCTAAAAATCTCAAATTGTCTAAGGAGGTTCGCAATGATACTATTGGATTCGTAAGTGAAAAAATCAGGTCATCAGCAAATGCTGAGATCTTGTGCTGTGTCTTACCGACTGTTACTCCCTGAATGTCCGGGTGCAATCTGACCGTAGAAAGGAAGGGTTCTAGGGAGAGGACAAACAGGAGGGGGGATAGAGGGCAACCTATCCGGTCAAATGCCTTTTCTGCATCGGTGTTTAGAAAGACATATGGGGTATTTGTGGACTGCGCAACATGTAGGAGATTCAGCACTCTAGTGGTGCTGTCTCTTACTTCCCGTGAGGGAATAAAGCCAACCTGATCGAGGTGTACAAGTTTCTGCAGGTGTTGTGCCAGACGGGTAGCTAGGATCTTGGTGAACAGCTTGAGATTCACATTCAACAGTGATATGGGTCTATAGCTGCCACAGGCTGTGGGCTCTTTCCCTTCTTTATGGATCACTGAAATGTGAGCTCCCAGGGTGTCACTGGCAAAAGAGGAGCCTGAGTTAATTGCATTAAATAGCTTGGTCATACGTGGGCCCAGTATTGCAAGCAGTGTCTTGTCGTACTGCGTGGTGTACTCATCTGGGCCAGGTGCTTTCCCTGTCTTTGTCCCTATTACTTTTTGGAGTTCCAGTAGAGATATGGGGGTAGTCTAGTTCCTCACTAAGTTCAGGGAAGAGGGAGGAGAGTTAAGACGCCTTAATGTAGTCCTCCATGGTTGACTGGGATGCCGTTGGTGTTGGTAGATTGTATAGGTGGGAGTAAAACTCTTTGAACTCCTGAGTAATTTGTGCAGGAAGGACCACCTTTTGACCGTCATTCCACGCAACCTGGGGGATATATGTGGAAAGCTTGCGTTCCCTAACTAGCTTGTTTTGCGACAGAACTGCATTGCCGCTTTCGCTTTGTAGTGGATGGGATCAGTGATCTGTTTCCTGATAATTGTTAGTTCTGTCTCCAAGGCCTGGGATGAAGCATGTTTATGTCTAGATTCAGTGGCGTCTAGTATAGGTCGACCGATATGGGTTTTTCTCTGGCCGATGCCGATATTTAGAAATCGCGGCGGCCGATGGCCGATATATGATGACGATTTTTTGGGCTGATGTGTTAAGCCAATATTTATTTATTTTTTTCTCCCCTTCATCTCATAAAATCTAACAGTTAGACCCCTTTCACAATGGGGTGTTTTTCAGGCGCTTTAGCGCTAAAAATAGTGCCTGCAAAACGGCTCCCCTGCATTCTCAGTGTGAAAGCCCGAGTGCTTTCACACTGAGGCGATGCGCTGGCAGGATGTTAAAGTCCTGCAAGCAGCATCTTTGGAGCGGTGTATACCGCTCCTCCACCACTCCTGCCCATTGAAATGAATGTGCACCGCTGCCGAAGTGCCTGCAAAGCAATTTGGCAGCGGCGCTTCATGGGCGCCTTCAACCACTTCCTTGGGCGCTAGCTGGGTTATAAGCGCCCTGCTAGCAGCCGAATAGCGCTGCTAAAATGACAGTAAAGAGACGCTAAAATTAGCAGTGTTTTACTGTCAACGCCTGCCTGCTCCAGTGTGAAAGCAGCCTTAAGGCCTCATGCACACGAGACGCTGTTAAACACACGTTCAGAGGCAGTTGGACATTTTTTTTCAACTGCCCCTGAACCCATTCAATGTTATCCTATGTGTCCATGTACGCAGTCTCGTTTTTTGGCGTTTTTAGGCAGTTGCGTTTTAACCTTGTTTTTCCAGAAGCAAAAAAATGGGTTCAGACACAAAAGTTTTCCACGTTTCAGACGCTAAACGCCAGTACAGCGTTTAGCTGCGTTTGTGTTTTTTAAGGGAACATTTTACAACCTGAATTTGGGGCCCCATATCTCGGGGCCACTTGGTGATAGGAACCCCAAATTTGGTATGCTAACACAGTTGAACACTATAACATATCCAAATTTGGGGTTCCTAGCACCAAGTGGCCCCGAGATATGGGGCCCCAAAGTCGGGTCGGAAAATGTAATTCTCTGCTCTGCAGACGCTTCTAGACGCAAACGCAGTAAAACGCGGCATGCAAACGCGGCAAAACAGGCGTTTCTAAACGCCAGTTTCAGCTTTTAAAAACGTGTTCAGCAGAGTTTACACTGGTGTCTCGTGTGCATGAGGCCTAAGTAATAAGTGATACAGAAAATTTCTTACATTTAAACAGGTAATCAAAACTTTTGGACGAAAAAAAAAATGGGCTAACTTTACTGCTTAGTTTTTTTTTTTTTAAATTCTTTAGTGTATTTTTTCCCCAAAAAATTGCGCTTGAAAGACCGCTGCGCAAATACCGTGTGACATAAAATATTGCAGCAACCTCTATTTTATTCCCTAGGGTCTCTGCTAAAAAAAATATATAATTTTTGGGGGTTCTAAGTGATTTTCTAGCAGAAAATACAGGATTTTTACTTGTAAGCATCAAATGTCAGAAAAGATTTAGTCTTTAAATGGTTAAACTGAGAACTCCTACACACTGAGTTCAGCTCATTGATAAGTGTAAACATTGTATCTTTTTAGTTTCTTTTATCAGACTTGACAGGCTGCCCAGAGAGAATAGAAGTGCTCCACAGAAGACTTCAGGCAACTTGCATTGACTTCTATTACAGAAGTCATTTGCAAGTCGCGCTGAAGTTATAATCGGCCTTTTTAATCGGCACAATCGGCCGATGCCGATTAATTAAAAAACGCCAAATATCGGCCGATATATCGGTCGACCTCTAGCGTCTAGTGTGCGTAAGCATTGGGATAGCTGTTTTGCGCATTCTCTTTTAATACGGGCACCGTGTTTAATGAGGATTCCTCTGATGACTGGTTTGTGGGCCTCCCATAGGACACCTGGGTCGCAATCTGGACAGTCGTTTGTCTGAAAGTACAATTTTAGCTCTTTAGCCACCTCTTCCAACACCTCTGGGGTCTGCAAGAGACTCTCGTTAAGACGCCAGAAGCGGTGTCGGGGTGACTTGATACCGGTCAGGGTGTAGGTTAGAAATATGGGTGCATGGTCCGACCATGTTATGTTACCTATTGATATGTCGCGAACTGCATGTTGTTGAGTATGAGGGATCAGGAAGTAGTCTATTCTGGTATAGACTTTATGTGGGGAGGAGTAGAACGTGTAATCGCGTTCCCCAGAATGTTGTAGATGCCATGCGTCAATCAATAGTGCTTTGTGCAGTGTTTTGGCTACCCGCTTGAGATGTCTCTGAGGGATAGACGATATGCCTGTAGAAGTATCTGCAGATGGTATCAGAGGGACATTAAAGTCACCTCTGAGGATCAGTTGTCCCTGAAGCTGGGTCAGTACGTCATCTAGAAATGTGGCCTGTTGTTCATTAGGGGCATATATTGATGCCAATGTCACCTGTATGTCTCCCAGTAGTCCTCTAAGAAAGATGTATCAGCCTATAGGGTCTACCACGGAACCTTGGGCCTTCCATGGGATTTTCCCAGGGATCGGTATGGAAACCCCTTTTGATTTGGCAGTCGGGTTAGTGGAGTGGTAGGTCAATAGGTAGAACCTATTTCTTAAATATTGGAGTTTGTCATGTTTGAAATGTGTTTTAGGAGCATTTTAGGTCATGTAATAGCATGCGTCTTTTCTCTGGCATGTTGAACCCTTTAGCGTTGAGTGACATCACTATGATATTGTCCAGCGCCATAGTGTCGGGACGGGGGGAGTAAGGAAGGAAGGTGGGAAGGGTGTAGGGGTACAGAGGAAGGAAAGATATTAAGCGTAGGGGAAAGAATTAGGTAAAGGAAAGAAAAAGAAATCAATCGGTGAAGCAAGAGGTAGTAAGATCCGGGCCTAATGCCCTGGTTCCGTTGTCAATAACGGTATCTGCATACAACTCCCGAGAGGCAACTGAATACCCCCCCCCCCCCCCCCCAGAGGATATGCTATCCTAACTGGGAGAGAGGGAGAACAGGACCCAGCGAGCCCCCAACCCCCCCCCCCCCCCCGCCCACCCCGACAATACTATTAGTTATACTTATTAGTGCAAAAACAGTTACAGCTTTAGAAGAGAACATGTCGACCAATTAATAAACATAAAAAAAAAAGGAATAGAAATATAATAGTGGCAACTTTTGGAAATCTCTCAGTAGTCCCCCCTCCCACCTTGCGGCCTGACCTACTGGCCAACCCATTTGGTAAATGACACCTTGTCTCGCTTGCGCCCACCTTGGGACTGTGACTGTCGGCTTCCCCATCCCCTTTAGACCAAACATGAAGATAATCAGTGCATTTCCCTACTTATGATTCAATGGGCATTATGCATGAGAAAATTGGTACCACACATCTACTGAGCATAGTGCCGCCCTCCACCCCACAAACCCGCTGCTCCGCTCTCCAATAGAGGCGCTGGGCCCTCTCGAATGAGTCTAGCCCACGCCCCCACCCGTAGAGAGCGGGGAGAGGGGGACCCCTCCCCTTCACATTCTCGAGGTGTCATCTATAGCTGGCCCAATCCCATAAAGTCCAAGCATGGCTGCTCTCCGTCTCTCTCTCCTCATAGCCGGATAGGGAGGGGGGGACCGTAGTTCTCCCGGATACACAGTCTTGTGTTGTGTCTCTCAGCCTGTACCCAGCAGGTCTAACTAGGGACATGTTCAGGTGTCTGTAGTGGAGACCGCTGGGTTCAACCAATTGGGCTCACCTGTGAAAAGCTCAGGGGTGGGGGGAGGGTATTGCTGTGTCAGCAGGCATACACTTGAGGCATGTCTAGCTCTCGTGGCGGGTGAAGGGGTCTCATTTGGGGCTACTGTGCAAGGTGTAAGCGTACACATCTGGGGATCTCTCTCTGGTATGTAGGCTTAGGTTGTCTCTCAACCTCCAATCACTAGTTGTGCATTTGTGGGGGAAGGGGGGCATCTCTGGGTGGATGTGAACAGTGTCTCATCGTCTCCTGTCAAGGAGCTACTGGCAGGTCTGGGCAGCGTCCCTTGCCGGGTGAGCCAGGTGTTTGGGGGGGTAGTGGGGTCAGGCAGAACTCTTGGAAAAAACTATTTAAAGCAAGGGCAGCAAGGGGGGAGTACTCGCGGCCTGGAGGTATCATGATTCTTATGCCGCATCTGGAGTTTCTGCTCTGGGTCGGCGTCGGCCTCTCTGCTGCCTGGGCTGGAAGTCCCCTCTCCTCTGTGCCGGCTGGTATGGGCGGCTGGGAAGTGTGGTAAAAAGGTCAACCAGTTAGGGACCTCGATTGGTTCCGTATCCAGGAACTCAAAAAGGGCCGGTAGGGATGCTGGATCTCGGAGGGTGAATGATTTCTGAAATCTCCGAAAGGTCACAGACAGCGGATATCCCCAGCGGTAGGTGGCATCTTGGCATCTGGCGAGGTCTAATAGTGGCTTGAGCACGGCTCGGCAGTGTATTGTGGCGCGGGAGAGATCTGGCAGAATTTTAATGGGGACTCTGTCGAATTCCAGAATTCCCGCCTCCCATGCCTGCCGGATGATGTGCTCCTTGTGAGTATAGTGGTGTATCCTGCAGATGACATCGCGGGGTCTCACTGGATCCGCCGGTCTAGGACCCAGCGCCCTGTGGATGCGATCTAGTGTTACCCGGTTTGGGAGTTCCACACCCTCGACGCTGCAGAAGATGGCAAGTGCTGTGTCAGGCATGGTCCTCGGCTACCGTAGCCTCCGGTAGGCCTTGGAGCCGCAGATTGTTCCTACGGCTCCGGTCCTCCATGTCCTCGAGGTGCAGCTGTTGGTCTATCAGGGCCTCCATATGTGTCTCCTACAGCTCCTCTAGCGCAGTGACCTGATGATCTAAAACAGACAGGGAAGCTTCCCCTTCGTAAGTCAGGTTGAGAGGCCTTTCTCCTCCTTCACTTCTTTCAGCTCCTTCCTGTGTGCCGCCTTCACAGTGCCGATCAAGGCCACAATGTCGGCCTTGGTGGGTAGCGCTTGGATCAGGGCGCATAGCTCTGTATCCACCCTGGAGAGGAGATGTGAGGGCTGCGATGGACCCCCAGATTCGAGATCTGCGTGGAAGTCTGGTGGGGTATCCAGGAATGGGTCGGAGTTCCGGGGTTCCGCATGAGGTAAGTCATTGGATGCCTGGCTCCCTACGATGCTTGCACGTGTGTCCGCCATTTTAAGCTCCGGAGAGTTCAATTGTGAGAGTTGGAACAGCCGCCTGATTTCACTCGGTGGTGGAGCCAGAGTTAAAGGTTTTGGAGGCTTGTTGTTTCTTTTAGTTGTTCTCTTCTTTGAGGAGTACTTACTGTGCTGGATCTAGCTGGAAAAGTTGGGGTATTCGGGAGACGGTCAGGAGCTCAGGCAAAACACGTCTCTATCTAGCCATGTTCAGGCCATGCCCCCAGGTTTTTTAACAATGCATTCTATGCATTAGTATAAAAAAACCTGCGTGCAGCAGCCCCCCTGAGCCCATCTCTATCCAGTGATGTGCATGAGAGCCTCGGCCGTCTGGCACTCTCCCTCCTGATTGGCTGAGACACAGCAGCGGCGCCATTGGCTCCCACTGCTGTCAATCAAAGTGAGTTAGCTAATCAGGAGAGAGGGTGGGGCTGAATTGCGGCTCCATGTCTGAATGAACACACAGAGCTGCGGCACGGCTCAGGTGCCCCTTATAGCAAGCTGCCTGCTGTGGGGGCACTCAACAGGCGGGAGGGGCTAGGAGTGTCGAAGAGGGACCCGAGAAGAGGAGGATCTGGGCTGCTCTATTCAAAACCATTGCACAGAGCAGGTAAGGCGCTTTGCGGGCCCATTTAACCCTTTTTCGGCTGCTAGCGGGGGTTAAAAGCTACCCGCTAGCGGCTGAAAAGCGACGGTAAAGCGCCAATGCCCCAGTGTGAAAGTACCCTTAGTATAAGATTATTATTTTTTTTTTTTTAAGAAAAAAAAGAGACTAGTATTACTTTACTTCCTGATTTCCAGGCCTAGACTTATGTCATACATCCCAGGAGTCTTCAGGAGGGGTTTTCTCAGCAAAGCACACCTTTCTGCCTGCATGCCTGAGCTAAGGGCAGATCTATTCCAGGAAGTAAATGCTAAAATCACCTGCCCTTACTTGAGATGGCCAAAAATGTTGTTTCAAAGTGATTTCTCAGCAAAATAAGACATAGATGGATGAAGGAGTTTGCTTTGAATATTAAAAATGAATTAAATGCCATCTTTGATTTGTGGTGCTCAGATGTAGTTCTGCTTTTAGTGACGTGTTAACACCACATTATGCAAATGAGCTGCCAGGGCACCAAAACAGATGAACAAACACACATGACCCATGCAGTACATTACAACACATGGTACTCTACTGTAGAGTAGTGTGCTTGGCTGCCATTCACAGTGAATGACACGGCATTGCAGGGTTTTAGAGTGCATTGTCAAAATGCACAAGTGTAAATGGCCTTGAAAAATTCACAGCCAGGCCAATCCATAAAGTTTTGATGTGATCACTGAGAATTGATAGACATGATAGCCCAAAGCGGTATTAAACCCCAAATCAAAATCGTAATATATTGCAGCTTACTAATCCTTAGATGTGGCTTTATCCCTATATTTTCCCCTGGTGATCTGGTAAGTAACACACCTCCTGTATTAGTGTCTCCACTCTTGTTGAAGGAGCAACAGAGACTCCTTTGGACAGCAGAATTTGTTAGTCTGGGGGAAGGGTGGTGCTAAGTTGGGTATACACATATTGAATTTCGTCCAGTACATGTGTAATCCTTTCTGCTCAACAGAAGCTGGTCATTAGACCGTTTTCTATCGAGCCGTCCTCCTGGAGAGCCAGCATTTCATCAGCACATGCAGTCAATGGCTGCAGTACTGATCTGTGTATTCTGACAGGGGGAGGGAGTCTCCGCTATCAGAATACAATAGTGCAGTGGGGAGATCCCTGCATCCACACCACTTGTGTGGATGCAGAGATCTGTGAGTTTTTGCATTCGGTCCACTGGTTGAATGAGAAAAAAACAAAAACAAACCTCCTGTTTATACCCTGCTTTAGATGTACTAGCAGATTTACATACACTAACAAAGCCAAGCTCCAGGTAACACTAAAGACCTCTTGTACACCGTCTGTAAACAATGCCACTTCAAGGGCAGTCTGTGGGTTGTTTTTTTTTTTTTCTCCTGCCTCTAAACTCCCTTTTATGTTAGCTTATTTGTCTGTGCACCCATAGGCTTTTAAAGCTCGGGGGGGGGGGGGGCTGGGGGGGATGGGGACACCATTTGCACGTCCAAGAGAGGAGCTTTTGATCAGAAAAAAAGAAAACACGTATGTAAATGCGTCCAAACGCTAGGTGCATTTAGAGATTGAGCATTCAATCCAGTGGCTAGAATAAATTACTATTTTGCCATTGAAATGAACGAACGCCCAAATGTTTGATGCTCCTAAAATGCAAAATACGGCTCTAGGTGCTTCTTTATTATTATTTTTTTTTTTTTTTTCAGTTCCTTTTTTTCTGACAGGAGCAAAGTCTTTAAGAGTCTCTGGGCAAACGCTGCAGCCTTATAAGCACTTATAGCAGCAGTTTTATTCCTTTTGTGATATAGATTATGATCTACCAAAAACCCCCAGATCCTTCTCTACCATTGATTCCCCCCTAGTAATTATGAATGCATATTCTTAGCCCCCAAGTGCATAACTTTACATTTATCAACATTAAACCTCATTTGTCACATAGTTTCCCAATTAAACAGTGCATTGAGGTCGGCTTGTAAGTTGGAAACATCCTGTTAGGATGTTATAATGGTTACTTAACCCCTAGGCGCTGAGTGCACGCAAATATGGGGCATCTTGGCAGCCAGGCCTTGCCGCCGAGCGGCTGCATATTTGTGTGCGATAGTGGCGATAGCGCTGTGCCAAGAGAGCACACCCTACGTGTTACCGGCAGCTAACTGAAGGCTCACCGTTCGCTGCTTGCGGAAGCTTTCTGATTATGTGACAGCCAATCGCGGAGGTCACGTGACCTTAAGCCCTTAAAGAGCCGGCTGACTCTGGCTCTAAGGGGTTAAGAGCTCGAAGACAGCGTATGCTCAGTATCAGCCCTGGTTCACGCCAGTGCGGTTTTGAAGTTGCGTAACTTTAAAGCAGCGCAATTTCATGTGCAGCTTGCTGATATCTGCAACTTCATTTGTCACATGTCAAGGCAAGTCGCACTGAAATCACACACAAATAACGCAGGAGCCTTTTTTTGAGTAGCAGCAATTTGAACAGTTCCATTGCCACAAATGGGGTGCGACTTGCCATGCGACTTTAAACTGTCAAGTCACATGACAAGTCACTCTGGTGTGAACCAGGGCTAAGTTTTGGGTCATTGACACAGCAGCAGTAATTGCACTTTAAACGCCCTCTCAGCCCCATGTGTCCTCTATATAGACAAAAAGTAAAAATTCAAAAAAAACAAGTAAGCTTGTGCAATTCTAGAAATTAATAATTTAAATTCATATTCTAAGCCTTATCTATACGTTTCTCATATGATTAAAGAGGAAGTAAACCCTGATGAGTTTACTTCCTCTTTGTTTCCCTGCAAAGGTAAAGCATAATGGGCTACTATGCATCGCATAGTAGCCCATTATGTGTCACTTACCTGACACAGGAGCCTGCGATGTCACCGCTGTCCCCTCTGCTATGGAGCGTTCATTTTCTTTCCGGGTATCGTGGCTCCGGCACTGTGATGACGTCACTCCCGCGCATGCGCACTGGAGCCGCCACTAACGGCATGTTGCCATTAGCAGCGGCATGCCGCTGGCTACGGGTGCCTGTCTTTTTGCAAATATCTCCTAAACTGTGTAGGTTTAGGAGATATTTCTGGGACCTACAGGTAAGCCTTAATCTAGGCTTACCTGTAGGTCAAAGTGGTCTATAAGGGTTTACAACCACTTTAAAATTGATAGGTCTACCTTACAGAACAGGACCATACACAGCCAGTACTTCAAGTGATTGTAAAGGATCACCTTGTAAAACAACCCTTTCAGTTTACCACTTGCCGACCAGGGATGTTACCAGTATGTCACAAGTAAATAAAGGAGGGTTTCCGCGCTCACGGGCTACGGTCTGCAGCCTCCCCTTAAACGCACCCCCAAAGGGGAGAGATAGATTAGTAAAGAGAAGATGGGTAGGGGTGAGTGGCGCTACCTATGCCGGGGTACCTGTTTGGAATTAATACGTGCTAGTGTGTACAGAGTGGTAAAAACCACTCAACAAGAATTTTTTAAATGTGTATAACAACCTATTTAAAATTAATAAACCGTGCTGATGTGTACAAACCAATGAAAATCACTCATATATAAACCTTCAGAGTGTAGCTAAACCATCCAAATTTAAATAGAAACCCCCACCTATTGCATACAGAGGGATCTTAATAGTAGAAATCCCCCCAGCAAGTGGTATAAGAACAGTGTAGTGAACAATCTGCAAATACCAATAAAAATAATATAGATAAATACGTGCAAACAGTGTCCACCAAGTAAATCAAATATATCAAATATATCACATAGATCCAGAGTCCATGTTAGACCACAGTCTCATCCATACTCAAATTGAACGAATATGGGATATAAATCTTAGACTCAGATCATCGTATGGTGTGAAACCAAAAGTAAAAAATAAACTTTAAGAGTCTGTAAAAATAAAGTTCCAGCATAAACAAAATATTTGTGTATTGTGACAACAGCTGGTATCCAGTGACTTGTGGTGCTCCCCCTCAAGGGTCCCCACTCACCAGCTCCTTGCACCCCTGCAGGGGTAATAGGCATGTAGTACCAGGCAGTGGAATGGCGTCTTAGGTTCCAGAAAAGCTGTCCCCAGGTGCTTCCGCTCCAGATATGATTTGCCCGTCAGTGGTTTAAGCCATCCTGTATCGATACCATACTGCCAAACGAGTCTTCAGTCTGTAAACAGGGGGATTTCTACTATTAAGATCCCTCTGTATGCAATAGGTGGGGGTTTCTATTTAAATTTGGATGGTTTAGCTACACTCTGAAGGTTTATATATGAGTGATTTTCATTGGTTTGTACACATCAGCACGGTTTATTATTTTTAAATAGGTTGTTATACACATTTAAAAAATTCTTGTTGAGTGGTTTTTACCACTCTGTACACACTAGCACGTATTAATTCCAAACAGGTACCCCGGCATAGGTAGCGCCACTCACCCCTACCCATCTTCTCTTTACAGTATGTCACAAGACTTCAAGTTTTTACACCGGGATGATGCCTGGTACTTGATCATCCCAATATTGTGTTTTGGGGCCGACAATTGTCTCTCTTGTAAAAGCAATCCTAGCAGCTAACTAGCCGCTGGATTGCTTTTTACAAGCAGCTGAAAAAAGGGGGGGGGGAGGTTGGGACTTTGAATGAGGTGCGCATGATGCAGCCCAATCAATTACAAGCAGCTGAAGGACACCGGCTTCATCGGGCTTTCCTGTCCCACTGGAACACCCGATCAAATAGCCGGCGCTCCTGCAAACTGATCATAGAGGCAAACAAAGTCCGAAACGGCTATGATCACCTCTATGATGTAGAAACCCTAAAGCTTTACCTCGCTTCCGGTTTCCTCAGAAGTAAACGGAACCATTTTCAAAAATGAAAAGCATTTGATCACACTGATCTTGCATTTGAAGAAGTGCTGTGCAAATACCTTGCGACATAAAAAATTAACGATCACCATTTTATTACCTAAGGTGTCTGCTAAAATATATATATATATATATATATATATATATATATATATATATATATATATATATATATATATATATATATATATATAATGTTTGGGGGTTATAAGTAACTTTCTAGCTGAAAATACTGATTTAAACTTGTAAATAAAAAAAGTGCCAGAAAAGGCTTACCTTAATGCATTCCCTGCAATAGGATAAAAAAATGTCCCAGTGGTAGCATCACCCCTCTTAGGCCCCTTTCACACGATCGGGCTGCTCAGGTCGTCCTGTCCATTTTTCAGGTGGGTCGGAGCGGGCCACCCATTGACTTCTATGGGAAGGCGGATGTCAGCGAAGATGTGTCCACTGACACCAGCCTGCCATCCAATTAGACAGTTGGTGATACGTTCGCAGTCCATCCAGGGGATCGGGTAAAAACGGACAGGCTGTCTGTTTTCATCTGATCTCCCCATAGGGAACAGCGGGGCTCTGTCAGGTCCCTCCCTGCACAGTGAGCAGAGACTGACCTGTGATCCGCCTGCTCAGCGGGGATCAACGGAGTGATCTCTCACTGAGCTAGCGGAGTCCATCCAGCGGATCCGCCCCATGTGAAAGGGGCCTTATACCTGCCTTAGTCCTATCTCGATCCAGCGCTAAGCCCCCCATAGCAAGCGGCATTCTATTGCACGTGATATGTGAACCATTGCACAGAGCAGGTAAATATAACATGTTTGATGTAGTTATATAAATAGATGCACATTTTTTTTTTTTTTTTAACGAACCTTTAGGGTACTTTCACACTGGGGCGGTGAGAGCGTCAGGGGTAAAGCGCCGCTAGTTTTAGCGGCGCTTTACCGTCATTTTAGCAGCGATTTTTGGCCGCTAGCAGGGCGCTTTTAACCCCTGCTAGCGGCTGAAGAAGGGGTTAATAGCGCCCGCAAAGCGCTGCTGCCAAAGCGCTTTGCAGGCGCTTCGGCAGCAGTGTCCATTCATTTCAATGGGCAGGGGCATTTTAGGAGCGGTGTATACTTTTTTTTAACGTCCCGCAAGTGCACCGCTCCAGTGTGAAAGTACTCGGGCTTTCACACTGGAGTGACAGGGGAGGCGCTTTACAGGCGCTATTTTTAGCCCTAAAGCGCCTCAGTGTGAAAGAATCACCCGATCCTCTTCTTCTCAGGTTCCCCTGAGACGCTGCTGGCTCCTCCCCCTTGTCCAGTGCCCCCAATAGCAAGCTGCTTGCTATGGGGGCACTAGTGCGTGCTCGCTCCCAAGACGTGCTCTATGCATCCATAAGACAGACATTGACCCTGCCCCGCTTTCTCCTCATTGACTTACTGGCTGTGATTCACAGTCCCTGTCTCAGCCAGTGAGGAGAGGAAGTCCCGGGACTGCCGAGGCTCTTGTGCACATCGCTGGATGGAGAGGAGGCTCAGGTGGGTATTGGGGGGGCTGTGGGGGGGGAGCAATACACGGAAAGTTTTTTATTTTTATACATAGAATCCTTTACAACCACTTTAAATCTGCTCCCACCACCCCCTCTAAACCCTTCTTTATCTACCTTGTGAAAGGAATATGTGTATACGTAACTATTCTGAGAGTGATCTCTGGTCCAGTCACATGACCTCTGCAGCGATGGCTTCAGTGAAGAGGAGAAAGCGTTAACTATGACTGCAGTGCCGGGGCTGTGATGTCACCCATAAGCTTACCATGGGGCATCCGTTGTTGGCTGTCCCTCCTTAACACTGAAGTCGCTGAGGACAGATGATTATGTGACCTCACCGGATCACTCTCAGAAAAGATTAGTATACACATCTTCCTTTCACAGAGTAGATAGAATAGGGTTTAGAAGTGGGGTGGGAACAGATTAAGCTTAGTTAGGAATAGGTTGGACTTCCACTTTAAAGCGGAGTTCTACTCAAAAGTGGAACTTCCGCTTATCCGTCTCCTCCCCCCTCCAGTCCCACATTTGGCACCTTTCGGGGAGGGGTACCTGTTTTCGACAGTTCGGCCCCCTCCTCCTTCCTCCGCCACCAGACCAATCAGAAAGCTCAGCGCGCTTCGCGCATGCTCAGTAGGGAAGGGCTGTGAAGCTGGAAGGCTCCGCTGCCGGGTTCCATTACCAGGAATGGCGGCGGCCGCACCCGACAGCCTGGCTGAAGATCAGCTGGGATGCCAACATTGCGGGCTCCCTAGACAGGTAAGTTCCATATCTGGTGGGGGTGCTTGACCTCCTCTTTAACCTGTTGCCGCCGCCCCCCCCCCCCGGCATATGATGTGATGGACTTTGAGCAGGGAAATATGAATGATGCCTGTAGCTACAGACATCACTCAGATATTGCCGTTTTCAGCCGGCGATTCCCTACACCATAAGAATGCTTATAGCAGCGGTTCCACCGCTTGATCGTTCTTACGGGAGGCGAGAGGGGACACCCCCCCTCCCGCCACCCTCCGGTGCTTCTACCAACTCTCCGCTATGATCGGTGAGTCGGAGACCGGACCCGCCGGCCCCGGATGTTGATCATAGAGATTTCCGGCGGACCAGATGGTCACCGGAGTCTCTATGATCGTCGGAGGCCCGGCGCAATGTTATGACGTCACGCCCGGCCTCTGCTTTCAAAAAAGCGGCGCTGCCTCGGCTGGAAAGCCGTGATCTGTTTATTTTTTTTTTTTTATTATTATTGCAGGCTTCCCAGCCTAGTGGTGAGATGTGGGGTCTTATTGACCCCATATCTCACTGTAAAGAGGACCTGTCATGTCCTATTCCTATTACAAGGGCTATTTACATTCCTTGTATTAGGAATAAAAGTAATCAAAATTTTTTTTTTTTCTTTCAAAAAAGTGTCAAACAAAAAAAAAAAAGTAAAATTAACAATAAAAAAAAAAAAAATTTTTTAAAGCGTCCCTGTGTGCTCGCACGCAGAAGCGAACGCATACGTAAGTCCCGCCCACATATGAAAACTGTGTTCAAACCATACATGTGAGGTATCGACGCGAACGTTGGAGCGAGAGCAATCATTTTGTCCCTAGACCTCCTCTGTAATTCAAAACATGTAACCAGTAAAAAAATTTCAAGCGTCGCTTATGGGGATTTTTAAGTACCGAACTTTGGCGCCATTCCACGAGTGTGTGCAATTTTGAAGCGTGACATGTTAGGTATGTATTTACTCAGCATAACTTCATCTTTCACAATATGCAAAAATATTGGGCTAGCTTTACTGTTTTGTTTTTTTTAAAGCACAAAACTGTTTTTTCCCCCCCCCCAAAAAAACACATTCGAAAAATTGCCACGCAAATACCGTGCAAGATAAAAAGTTGCAACAACCGCCATTGCATTCTCTAGGGTCTTTGCTAAAAAGCATATATAATGTTTTGGGGGTTCTATGTCATTTTCTAGCTAAAAAAATGATGATTTTTACATGTAGGAGAGAAATGACAGAATTGGCCTGGGTGGCAAGTGGTTAAGTACTGATTTATTTTAAATTGAATAAAGCAGTAAAAACAGACATTGAACAATTTGCTTTGTATACCTTTCCATACCCTCTGCCAAAACTACATTTCTAGTTCAGTGGTAATAAAATTCTACTCTGAAAGACTGTTTTCCCCCCAGTTTCCATATTCAGTCATATCTGTGTTGCCTGACTGCAGTCTATATTTACCTTCTGCTCTGATGAGAACAGTGGAGGATTTAGTGGAAATATTCTGTATCTTCTGAAGCTGCCTGTAGCGGTCTCTAATATCAAAGTAATGCCTTTTAAACCTGTTCCACCTGTGGGTGCTGGCAAAGATTGGCATTGGCAGCATTAGCTGGTAAATCTTAAAGGCAAAAGTGGTAATGGGATGATTCACAGATAAAAATTGGTCAGCATTTTGAAAGTTGAACTGTTTATAGTGAGAGCTGGTGTTTTCTTACTTTATATACAGTCTGACAACATCACCTGGACAGAAAGTTAGTGGAATTTTTTTTAGTTGAGCTTTAAAGGGGGTTCTCTTGAATAATTCTGCCCCTACTTATTACCTGCCTTCTGTTTTGTTTTCTTGTTTCTTGGCTAGGGAAGAAGCCTTGTGCAAGCTACTGGTTTTGAGACTTCCATTCATTGGGGGAAACAGAAGTGGGATAATTGGTGAAAGGAAAATAGACGCAACTGCAGGAGCTGGCATTGTATGGCAAAGCGGTAGGTTTCCATTAAAGGCAAATTCCCAAGTAGAAATAAAAATAAATAGCTCCGCAAAAGGAAAAATTAAAAAAAAAAAAAGCTTTTTCAATACTGGCAGTCCAGAGCTGTTCCCTTTTTTTTCTTTTTCCCCCACAAGATGCATTTGAATTCAAATAACATTTAGAGCCATTCAAAAACTGTCTGATCCTCAGCTATAATGTACAAACCTCCTCGTGCGTCATCACAATAACCTGGGCTCGGAGTTGGGTCCCATGAACATGGGACGTTTCTTCTCTTTTCTTGGCTGCCTATGCTCCAGGGAAGAAAAAGAAGGAATAAAAACATGCCTGAAGCCACAATTGGCAAATGCATTTAGGTGCATCAAGAACTTGGGCATTATTTCCATTGGGCAGAATATTAATTCTGGCTTTTGGAATGAATGAACATCCAAGCACCAAAGTGCGTTTACGCACGTCAGGCTTTTTTTTTTTTTTTTCCTGCCTCTAAAGTCCGTTCTTTTTAGGCACCCATAAATGCCTGTTTGTGCATGGATGCATAGGGCTAATATAGAGGGGCATTTAGAGACCGAAAAAAAATGCCTCTAAAAGCAGCATTAATACCATGTGTGCATGAGGCCTAATACTGCACTAAATAGTGCTCATGCATAATTTCTTGATCACTGCTTAATCCAGAAGCAAGGACTGCACACTGTTGCTGTAGAAGTACTACCCCAAATGTAACCTGCCCAAAGAGCCCTGGGGAAAGTATATTTGTGTAAAACATAAAAGCGGAATTTGGCTTTAAAGCCTAAATGTTGTAGCAGATCCACATATTGCTTGTAATAACTGATCTGTGTAAGCTTTAACTCCAGTGTGATAAAAAGCATCAGGGAGGCTAGGCAGTGCTGGTTATTCCTTAGATTTTTCACCCTGCTGGAAAGCGTCTGCACCTGTTTGGGGGTGAGTAAGTTATTAATTTTTATACTGTATATGTACCACATTGGAATATCACCTGCATCTTGGATAAGTCCCAGTAGGGCTGTCCAAATGAGCATATCTTCTGTAAGAGATTCACCAACATATGGCTGGTTGTACTAAGGCTACACTCACAACGGCAATTTAGGCCAGTGCAAATTGTAGCGACAGGAATCTTCTGATTCCTACTGCAGCTCTGGGCGGTCGCTGACCCTGTTCACCATGACAGGTCAACAGCAGCTGCAGGTATTCATGGCTGTCCACACAGTGATTACCTGCGATGATCACAGATGGACGCACACAAAGTGCGTCCATCAGTGATCACGCCTGATAATTGCTGGTTGTGCAGAGAGCCACAAATAGCTGTTCACTTTATTGACAGGTTGCTAGCAGCTGCAGATATTTGTGGCTCTCTGCACAACCAGCGATTACTGGCGGTGATCGCTGCTGGATGCACTTTTTGCGCGTCCATCAGCATTACTGCAGGTAATCGCTGAGTGTGGACAGCCATGACTATATTCCCATACTTGTAAATACACTCACTGGGCAAATTATGAGGGACAATATACGGATCATGGGTGGGGCATCACTTTGCTCTTAAAGTGGTTGTAAAGGCAGAAGATGTGTAGCAGCCCCCCTAAGACTTACCTGAGCCCCATCTCTGTCCAGTGATGTGCACGAGTGCCGGAATTCTCCCTCATGATTGGCCAAGACACAGCAATAAAAGTCAATCGGGAAAGAGGGGGGCGGGGGCCGAGCCACGGCTCCCTGTCTGAATGGACACAGGGAGCTGTGGCTCAGCTAGGGTGCCCGCATAGCAAGCTGCTTGCTGTGGGGGCAGGAGTGAGGGGCCAGGAGCACTGGCGAGGGACTCAAGAAGAGGAGGATGTGGGCTGCTCTGTGCGAATCCATTGCACAGAGCAGGTAAGTATAACATGTTTCTTAGTATCACCTTAAAGTGATTGTAAACGATCTTTTTTTTTTTTTAGTAACAAACATGTCATACTTTCCTCCACTGTGCAGCTCGTTTTGCACAGAGTGGCCCCAAACATCCTCTTCTGTTGTCCCCCGGCGGCTCTCATGGCTCCTCCTCGCATCAGATAACCCCCTAGGAGAAGTGCTCTCCCGGGGCGGTTACCTTGCGGGCGCACTCCCGAATCCAGAATTTGCATCAACAGACACGAATGCCGTACTCGGCCCCGCCCCCTGCGTCATTGGATTTGATTGACAGCAACGGGAGCCAATGGCTGCGCTGCTATCAATCCAATCAAGAGTCGGGACCACCGAAGAGCTGAAGGGGCTCAGGTAAGTAAAACAGGGGGCTGGGGGGCCAGTGACTGCCATAGGATGCATTAAGGTGAAAAAACACAAGGGTTTACAACCCCTTTAATTCTTTGTGCAAGTATTAGAGCAGTATGCACCAAAGAGAGCCTGTGTGAAAAAAGAAATGAGAGTCTAGCATTTTTCCTTGTCAAAAGAAGTTTATTGAGTATACAATGTCATAAAGATACATAAAGTAAGTTTACAAGGATCTATAAAGTAAGCTCATTGTTTTACAGTAGGGTTTATATAGGTAAATATCATGAAATTTCAAATATTAAACATTGGGTTCACGTAAACCTAAATTAAAGATATATATCATTTCCTTAGTTACTTTTGTAGGTATTTAAATGATTTATACCTACTATACATATTGTTTACAAGTAGAGTGTATATAGGTCAAATAAATTCTGATAATGAGCTTTAATCGTAAGGTGGAGAAAAGGAAAGAGAAAGAAGAAAAAGGGTTGAAAGGTAGAGGTATGGTCCACAAGGTTGTCCCGCTCGTCAGTTTATTATTCTTTTTAGTTCTCTTTGAAGCCTTAGAATGGGTGTCTCTGTAAGTCATTTAATCTGTTACCATGGCAACAGGACAGAGTCATTAAAGTTTGACAGGAACTGTTGTTTTATCCAAGGATGCCAAAGTTTTTCAAATTTTGGAATTTGATTTTGATCGATGGCTACCATCTTAGCATGGGACATTGTATTATTCATTCTGTGAATTGTTTCTGCTAGTACCAATGTAGGAGATTTCCATGCCTTGGCCACTGTTTGTTTTGCAAACGTTATTAGTTGGATCATAAGTTTGAATTGAGAGAGTGTTAACCATTCCGGTTTTAGATTAAGTAAAGTTAAATATGGATCTGGTTGTATTATTTTTTTAAATATTTTAGATGCAATCACGAAGACTTCCTTCCAGAAGGTTTGGATTACTGGGCACGTCCACCATATGTGTAAATATGTGCCTATTTCTGGGCATCCTCGAAAAAAAAGAGTTGAGGTATTAGGTGAATATTTTGCCACTGTAGCGGGTACAAGGTACCAGCGAGTTAGGACTTTATAATTTGTCTCCAGTGCTAAGATGTTGGGTGAAGATGACTTAGATGTGAGCCATATATTAGACCAGTCCGTGTCTTCTAAAGTTCGTCCCAGGTCCTCCTCCCACCTCTGAACGTAAGAGGGTCTATTAAGATTTGCTACTCCATATAATTGATTATAAAGTGATGAAATTGTACCTTTAGCAAATAGATCTTTTGTACAGATTGATTCAAAAATGGATAATTGGGATAATGGTGTATCCCCCTTTAGGAATGGTGTATAGAAATTTTTGATTTGGAGATATCTAAATATCTCAGAGTTTGGTAGATCATATTTTTCTCTAAGCGATGGGAATGAAAGGAATGATTTAGATGCTATGAAGTCATTTAGTGTCTGAATGCCTGATGTTGTCCAAGCTTTAAAAGAATTTGGGTAGATCCATGCCGGATAAGAGAGTCTAGCATTTTTAAAGACTGGATTGTGTTCCCCCTACTGCAGCCTGTAAGACATAAATGTTGGCCATATATCTTGCTCTGTCACAAAGGAAGAAGCTATTCCCAGCAGCTACTAGAGAAGGCCTTGAGCAGGAAAGGAGATGCGTAGCCATGCAGTCTAATGCAGAATCCATCCCTTGTCTTGCCCAGTGCACCCTTTAGTTGCTTCTAGGCTCAGATTTTTTTCTTAGCACAGCAGATGCAGAAACTGGAACCTGCAGGATGTAGTGAAGGAAACATGCTAATTTCTTTAAATAAAAAAACTTCCTTTTTTTTTTTCTCTCTTTTGTACAGGCTGCAAAGAAAGCAACAGCTCAAGGATCCAAACTGAAAGTGTGTCTCTATCCTTTTTGAAAGATCGAGGCATTTTTAGCACAAAACCTTAGTTCTACTTGTTCCAGTAGTCAGTACAGTCATAGTGCTTATTCAGCTTGCTTTTTCTTATGCAGCATTTACCCCTGACTGACACAAGAGGGTGCTGGTTTTAGTCTGTGCTGTAATGTGCTGAGTGAACAGTCTACATGCCCTCTAGTGGCATGGTTTGTTAGTGAACACAGTATATGAACCACTGTCGCACTATTTTTCAAATTTTACAGTATGTTCCCTTTCATATTGATTCTTGTTTTTAGGAGTTCTAATGGAAACAAATGAATGCAAGCTAGTCTTTGTAAATTCATGCCATGTTCATTTTTCATTATTGTGTATCAAAACTCAGTACGATTTTCTCCACCATTATCCTGTGATGGGGAAAAATTGATGTACTATTGCATTTAAAGGGAAGTCCTCTGCTTCCATACTAAAACGATGACTGCTTGATGACTGAGTAACACAATCTAAAACTTTTTTTGGTAACTGGAAGCAAGAGGCATATAGTAGTAGTGAGACAGTCAACTTGCAGCTTGTAAACTTTGCCAGGAAACAGAAATGTATGTGGTGGACTTGTATATAGCATTTGCCTGTTGCTTGCAAAACTGACTTGGATAAATGTTATTACTACATCAAGGATGAGGACATGCTGAAATTTACAGAGAAGGCTTGTGGCTGTGAAATGAGTCGGGGATGAAGCATAGCAGATGTTACTGTAGCAGGAAGGTTTAGGTTCAATGTTCCTCTTCCGCCCTTCTCTGTCTTTCTTAGGTTGGTTGGTGCCAAGCTGCAATGCAATTTTAGATCTCAAGTCAGTAAAGGGATGGCAGTGGGCAGAGACCCTGATCCCCATTGTTTGATATAGTTGCAATCCTACATCTCTGCTAAATAATTCAGGCAGTCAGCCAGATGCAGTTTGTAATTCCCCAGCAAACATTTCAGTTTCCTGACACCATTTATGAAGGTGACTGCACTGCTATTAAGTGATGCTTCTAACAGCTGGTTGATTTATATTTTCAGTAGCAGTAATGACAGCAATAAATTGTATTATTTTGAAGCCATTGCTGTAACTTTTAAAGTGTAAAAGCAAATTTTCCTTAAAATGGTATGAAATTTCACTTTTTCCATCACCAACACAGAACATTTTTTTATACAGAAAATAGAAATGTATTGACTTTTCAGCTATATTGGAAAAACCATTCTAATTGCATAAAAAAAATTACATTTTGTTCGCATTATTTGTACATTAATAGTAGTGATAATCAGTGAGAGAATTACTTCAGTTTGAACCTTCTGGTTGCTTGTTTGTATGTTCCTGGATACCAGGAGATCATTAGCCAAAACTTTGAATGACCTTGGATATATTTCTGTAGAATAATTAGGTCACCTCTAAGCGTCTTAATAACTTTTCTTACTTATAAATACATTAGCAAATGTGTACCTGATTGGACAAATATGATGGAGGTGAAGAAAATAATCGGTTGTATTGTTCTCACGTTTATCAGTAGCATGCGACTTTGATCCGACATCAATGCTACTTTGGGCTGTTTTTTTGTGTGTAGGGGACCCATTGAAGGGCTTCCCTATGCATGACACGCGTTTACACACGAAAAAGCTAAAAAAAAGCAGGGGGGATGCGCATTTTAGCTATGCGCAGGGGTGAATGGAATGTGCTTGGCAGGAGAGTTTTTAGACAGCAAGGGTGACCTGAATGGAGAGGTAAGGATTTAAAAAGACCACTGACCTCATCGAAGTCGCATAGGAATTCTTATCTAATGCGACTTCTGTAAGTTAACATAGATGTCTATGGGGGTGAAATCACACTGGAGTTGCACCAAAGTAGTGCAGGAACCCTTTCCAAAATTGTGCAGTGCTGCTGCATTTAATTTCCTCTTGTTATGCAATTCTGTGTGACTCAAGTCACACTATTGTATGATTAAGCACAAGATGTATGTGTGAAATGCCTCTACGTGACCACAATTTGGTGTCTTTGGTGTCTTTGGTGTTATCTTTGTGAACAATAAAAGGCAATCGGAAATTCTGGATGTGCAGCCATTTCTTTCTTCTTTTCCAAGTTTCCCACGGAGGCTGGCCAGTTAGTCTTATCTCATGCACCTGAAGCAGCAGTTCTTTTTCTTGTAGCACTAGTGTGAACCGGGGCTAAAAAGTTTATAAGAGTCAATGAACTGCAACTAAAATTGTAAACGTATGTGTTGTCCAATGGATGAAACTGGAAAATGCCCAGAACTATTAGTGTGTTTTTGGCACCGTTTGCAATCCCCACTATACTGTGGGGACGGAAAGTATTCAGACCCCCTTAAATTTTTCACTCTTTGTTATATTGCAGCCATTTGCTAAAATCATTTAAGTTCATTTTTTTCCTCATTAAATGTACACACAGCACCCCATATTGACAGAAAAACACAGGTTTTTTGACATTTTTTTTGTTAAAAAAGAAAAACTGAAATATCACATGCTCCTAAGTATTCAGACCCTTTGCTGTGACACTCATATATTTAACACAGGTGCTGTCCATTTCTTCTGATCATCCTTGAGATGGTTGTACACCTTCATTTGAGTCCAGCTGTGTTTGATTATACTGATTGGACTTGATTAGGAAAGCCACACACCTGTCTATATAAGACCTTACAGCTCACAGTGCAAGTCAGAGCAAATGAGAATCCTGAGGTCAAAGGAACTGCCTGAAGAGCTCAGGGACAGAATTGTGGCAAGGCACAGATCTGGCCAAGGTTACAAAAAAATTTCTACTGCACTTAAGGTACCTAAGAGCACAGTGGCCTCCATAATCCTTAAATGGAAGACGTTTGGGATGACCAGAACTGAGCTATCGGGGGAGAAGAGCCTTGGTGAGGGAGGTAAAGAAGAACCCAAAGATCACTGTGGCTGAGCTCCAGAGATGCACTCGGGAAATGGGAGAAAGTTGTAGAAAGTCAACCATCACTGCAGCCCTCCACCAGTCGGGGCTTTATGGCAGAGTGGCCTGACGGAAGCCTCTCCTCAGTGCAAGACACATGAAAGCCTGCATGGAGTTTGCTAAAAAAACATCTGAAGGACTCCAAGATGGTGAGAAATAAGATTCTCTGGTCTGATGAGACCAAGATAGAACTTTTTGGCCTTAATTCTAAGCGGTATGTGTGGAGAAAACCAGGCACTGCTCATCACCTGTCTAATACAGTCCCAACAGTGAAGCATGGTGGTGGCAGCATCATGCTGTGGGGGTGTTTTTCAGCTGCAGGGACAGGACGACTGGTTGTAATCGAAGGAAAGATGAATGCGGCCAAGTACAGGGATATCCTGGATGAAAACCTTCTCCAGAGTGCTCAGGACCTCAGACTGGGCCGAAGGTTTACCTTCCAACAAGACAATGACCCTAAGCACACAGCTAAAATAACGAAGGAGTGGGTTCACAACAACTTAGTGACTGTTCTTGAATGGCCCAGCCAGAGCCCTGATTTAAACCGAATAGAGCATCTCTGAAGAGACCTAAAAATGACTGTCCACCAACATTTACCATCCAACCTGGCAGAACTGGAGAGGGTCTGCAAGGAGGAATGGCAGAGGATCCCCAAATCCAGGTGTGAAAAACCTGTTGGATCTTTCCCAAAAAGACTGAGCAAAGGGTCTGAATACTTAGGACCATGTGATATTTCAGTTTTTCTTTTTTAATAAATCTGCAAAAATGTCAACAATTCTGTGTTTTTCTGTCAATATGGGGTGCTGTGTGTACATTGAGGAAAAAAATGAACTTAAATGATTTTAGCAAATGGCTGTAATATAACAGAGTGAAAAATGTAAGGGGGTCTGAATACTTTCCGTCCCCAGTGTATAGCCTTTGCATTAAATATCTGATCAGAATTCTTTGATGGGTCAGATATTTTTAATGGAGAGAAAGCTATAGGGCTGTGATGTTTAAGTTGGAGAAAAAACAGAATCCTCTGCAAAACCAGTAAACCTTCTATTAAAAAGGTAATAAAGCAAAATAAAGATTTATTATGAGCCAAAAGTTATGAAATATTAGTCTAACAACTTGTAAATTTAAAGCATTTTTTTTTCAGGGTAAATACAAACTATCAACTGCAGTGAGGCTATCCCACACTGCAAGAGTTAAATCAGGGGTGCTCAATGCGCGCCCCTCGGAGCCCTCTGACGTGGCCTGCAACCTCACCACTAGGCGCACTTAAAAATAGAAGTCTAAGGCTGGCCATAGATGGAGCAAATTTCTTTCCCGCATCCATGGGCTCACGGGAATCCCACCTGTGGAGCCATTGTGTTCTCCCAGCGGAGAGGTGGGGGAAGCCGTCCCATTGGGAGAACACAGCGATTGTTAGCAGCTATAAGAGCCGCTAGCGATAATCGCATGTAAAATGCAACAGGCTGGTTGTACCCAAATTGATCAACTTTGATACATTCAGCCTTGCCCATACATGGTTCGAATCTCGGCCAGTTCTTGCTGAACTGGCTGAGATTCGAACCATCTATGGCGAACTTAGGGCTCAGTGCCGCTAACCCACAGGAAAGCTGCAGTGTGGGTAAAGCGCATCAGTGTAAAAGCAACCTTTAAGGGGGCCCAGGACAGTAAGGGCTTGTTTACATTTGTGGTTTGTGGGGGTGGTAAAACGCCATAGTTTGCTGCCCGTGACCAGTTGCTAAATCACTGAAGTGGCCCTCGCTCTTCAAAAGGTTGAACACCCCTGGGTTAAATGTTCATTTACACCTAGGGCATCAGAAGCACTTTTACTTACGTGATACCTGACAAGTGGGTGCTTCCCTATGCTCCAGCAGAGCCTGCCCTGGGCTTACTCATGTGCAATGCACTACTAAGGGCACTGCATTGTACTTTATGAAATCAGAGGTAATTTTCTAGTCCCCTGGATGTAAATTAATATTTCATTTTTGTAGTCCGTGCAACCCAGAAGTAAGGAATGATTTTCGTTTTCCTGGATCTAAGTTTGAAAAAAAAAGCAAATCATTCTAGTTTCCTTTAAAAATAAATATATTAGTAAAATAGAGTCACATTCCTGCACATCTGATTGCCCTCTTTAGCTGAGGTAAACTGTGTTTCTTTATCGTACATCATGGGACACAGAGCCACAGTAATAACTATATGGGTTTATATAGGCACCTTTAGGTGATGGACACTGGCACACCCTAGATGGGAAGGTTAGCTCCCTATATAACCCCTCCCCTTACGGGGAGTTTTTTCGCCAGTGCTCCACTGGAGGAATCTTTCCTGGGACAAGCCATGTAACCGGATCCATTCAAAGTGTCTTTTCCAGGCCAAATTGAATGCTACCGGCGCCTCATTTCGGAAGAAACATGGTTCTGCCTGTAACTCTTCTCTTTTTAGAGAGCTGGACCCCAGGATCCAGTGTTTGTTTTTTTTCAGCCATATTTCCTGGCAGGGTGCTTTACAGTCCCGGGAGTATGGATCTCTTGATAAAAAGGGGCCCCGGTTCCTGAAAGTTTAACGAAGCCTACCCTGAGTGGTGAAGATTGGGTCTGATTGGTTTACCACAGAACCCTGCAGCTGGATAAGGTAAGGGAAATTCCTAAGGATTTTTTCTAATTCTTGTGGGTTTTCTCCTTTAAGTAAATGTTGCTATGGCTAAAGTCGCCACCGGGGGTTGTCAAGAGCATGTACCTGTTCCATGCTTGTCAGTCTCGCTCTGTCACAAGCTGCATGTTTCCTCCGAGCCCAAGCTCCAGGTAGGATGTGGGAAGGGGTTTTTTTTTCTTCAGAATGTCCCCCCAAACTTCTTTTCAGGCAAAGAGGGCATGGGTCAGTCAGCGGTATGCCGCACCGCTCCCACTGCCGCCGCCATTATGGCGGCTCTCCACCCACCTACTCTCCTCCTCTCCTCCACGCCCGCCCCCTCCACGTGCGATCCGCTCGGATTAGAGCCCCCGCTCGCGTTGGAAACAGTCTCATTTGAAAAAAGATGGGGGCGGGGGGGGGCGGCGAAGTGGGTGGTTCGGAGGAAGGGGGCGGGGCCTCAGCTCGGCATGGTTCAACTCCCACAACGCGGGCTATGTAATGCTATACAGGTGCACTTTTTGCAGGTGCATACAGCTAAAGGAGGGACACAGAGCGGATGGATGGCATGTGAGTGTGGGTGACACAGGCATTCCCAGGCATGTTTCCTTGGCATCAGACTGAGCCTTGATAGCAGCGGCAGATGCTGGATTATTTTGCTCAGCAGTGGGTGCATTTCTGGTAGTACCTCTGCATTTTGTGCTTAGCACTATGGGCAGAAGGGGAGGTACAAATACCCCAAAAAGCAGGGGCTCAAAGGGATCTCCCTCAGGCTCACGCCAACCCCCCCTAAAAGACCTAGGGAGGCTGGTCATAGTGAGTCATCGGTGTCATTTCAGCCTCTGTATATATTACTCAGGAGGTTATTTCCTCAGCCATGAGTGGAATGGAGGAAAGATTTCTTCACAAAGTGGAAGCAAACGCATTAGGTCCCCTTCTATCACCCAGGACCCTCAAACAGAGGAACACTGGGAGAGGGAAGATGAATCCCCCTCAGGGGACTGGGAAGGGACTGATGACTCCTCTTCTGAGGGTTCAAGTGGGGAAGGACCCTCTTCAGCTTCACTGGCTGAGAAATTGCTGGTGCATTCTCTTAACTGAAATGGTCCGCTCCACGTTTAAGTTACCCGTAACGGAGTTGGTGGAAAAGCCCACTTCTTTGGGTTCACTGAAGCCTCCTCAAGCTGTGCATGCTTTTCCTGTCCATTCATTGCTGGAAAAGCTTATATATTCTGATTGGGATCACCCAGAAAAGCATTTTTTCCCTCCTAAAAAGTTTTCAACACTTTATCCTATGGTGGAAAAATTTTACAAAGATGTGGGGTATACCAGCAATTGACGCTGCTATATCCTCTGTAGATAAAAGTTTGACTTGTTCTGTTGACAACGCTGAAATGCTTAGGGATCCAACCGATAAAGTTGGAATTCCTGTTAAAAAAACATTTTTTCTTTGTCAGGTTCAGTAGCTCAACCTGAAGTGGCGGCAATTGGAGTGTGTCAGCCCTTGAGAGACCACTTGAAACAGGTGCTCCAGGTTTTCCCTGAATAGCAGGCCCAGGAGTTAGCCGAGCTGCCAGCGGCTTTGTGTTTTGCAATTGACGCAGTCAGAGATTCTATGCTTCAGACCTCTTGCCCTACGCTTGGGTTGGTGCTTATGCATAGAATCTTATGGTTGAAAAATTGGTCAGCCGAAGCGCAATGCAAAAAGCTCCTCGCTGGTTTTCCTTTCCACGGTGAAAGGATGTTTGGGGATGATTTGGACAGTTATATCCAAAAGATATGAAGTGGGAAAAGGTACCCTTTTGCCAGTTAAGAAAAGGAGTAAACGTCCCTCATTTTAAAACGGGCCCTTTCTCCAGTGCCAGGGGCATCAGCCTGCAGGCAGTCGCAACGGCCTCCACTGTTCAGGTTAAAGGGGTAAAACTCAGTCAACCCCAGGGATAAAAGAAGTCCTGGGGGAGGAAACCTGCAAGACAGAACGCTAAAGCCTCTTTATGAAGGGGCGTCCCCGCTCGTTCGAGTGGGGGGGAAGACTGCAACAGTTCTCAAGGGTCTGGCAGGAGGATTTTCAGGACAGATGGGTGGTCTCAACAATAACTCTAGGTTACAAACTAGAGTTCCGAGAAGTCCCGTCTCCTCGTTTCCTCAGATCAAATGTTCCCAAAGATCCAGAGAAAAACAAGTCTCCTTTACGCGTTAGACCGACTTTTGTTGCAAAAAGTGATCATGGTGGTTCCCATGGAAGAGCAGGGGTTGGGGTTTTATTCAAACCTTTTCACGGTGCCAAAACCAAATGGAGATGTCAGACCCATTCTAGATCTCAAAGATCTAAACCGGTTCCTAAAAATTCGATCTTTTCGCATGCAATCAATCCGATCAGTAGTCTCCATCAAGGAGGAGAACTTTTGGCATCAATCGACATCATGGATGCATACCTGCATGTACCTATTTTCCCCGCTCATCAGAAATATCTGCGTTTCAAAGTGAAAAAACTTCATTTTCAGTTTGTAGCTCTACCTTGGTGTTTACAAAGGTCCTGGCCCCTCCTCTGGCCAGATTAAGGCCCCAGGGTATAACGATTATAGCTTACCTAGACGACCTGCTCTTGATAGACTGGTCGGTATCCCGCTTAGACCAAAGCTTGGTCACCACAGTCAACTACCTGGAATACCTAGGTTGGGTCCTCAACCTAGAGAAGTCTTCTTTAAAGTCAGTAAGAAGACTAGATTACTTGGGTCTGGTTATAGATACAACCCAGAAGAGGGTATTTTTACCCTAGGCAAAGATCAGCGCCATAAAGGAGCTGGTTCAGGTGGTCAGGACGAAGAAGTGTCCTTCTATTCACCTTTGCATGAGGTTGTTGGGAAAGATGGTGGCTTCATTCGAAGCAGTTCCCTATGCTCAGTTTCATTCGAGACTGCTGCAAAACAGTATCTTATTTGCCTGGAACAAGGGAGTCCAGGCGCTAGATTTTCCAATGCGTTTGTTGCCAATAGTGCGTCAGAGCCTCAGTTGGTGGTTGATACCTGAGAATCTCCCGAAAGGGAAATCCTTCTTACCAGTTACCTGAAAGGTGGTAACAACAGATGCCAGCCTTCGGTTGGGGAGCAGTCCTGGAAGAGACTGTCCAAGGGAAATGGTCCAGAACCAAAGGGACCTTACCCATCAACATTCTAGAGATTCGGGCAGTGTACCTAGCCCTAAAGGCCTGGACATTCAGGTTGCGGGGTTGTCCTGTCAGGATCCAATCCGACAATGCTACAGCAGTGGCTTATTTCAATCACCAAGGGGGCACCAGAAGTCGTGCAGCCCAGGGAGAGGTAAACCATATCCTAACCTGGGCAGAGAAGCATGTGCTGTGCATATCGGCAGTTTTCATTCCAGGGGTAGAGAATTGGCAGGCGGACTACTTAAGTCTCCAGCAGTTGTTCCCAGGGGAATGGTCCCGTCACCCCGACATCTTCCTGGCTATATGCCAAAGATGGGGGATCCCGGACGTAGATCTGTTTGCGTCCAGGTTCAACAACAAGATCGTCAACTTTGTGTCAAGAACAAGGAATCCACTCGCATGCGGAACAGATGCGTTGGTGACCCTGTGGGATCAGTTCTCACTGATTTATGCATTCCCTCCTATTCTGCTGCTACCACGACTTCTTCGCAGGATCAAGCAGGAAAAGAAAAGTCGGTGGTTCTTGTGGCCCAGAAGATCTTGGTATGCAGAAATAGTAAAGATGGCAGTAGGGGCCCCATGGACCCGACCGCCTTGTCCAGACCTGCTATCGCAGGGACCAGTGTTCCATCCTACCTTACAAACACTAAATTTAACGGTTTGGCTATTGAAACCCACATTCTGAAGAATCGCAGGCTTTCAGGCTCAGTGATATCTACCTTGATTAATGCAAGGATGCCAGCTTCCAGAGTCATTTATTATAGAGTCTGGAAGGCATATGTTTCCTGATGTGAATCAAGGGGTTGGCATCCCAGAAAGTATGTCATAGGTAGAATCCTTGCCTTTCTGCAAATGGGGTTAGAGATGAAGCTGGCCTTGACTACTATCAAGGGCCAGGTCTCAGCCTTATCGGTATTGTTTCAACATCCGCTTGCTTCGCATTCTTTGGTCCGAAGCTTTATACAGGGCGTAACACGGCTTAATCCACCGGTTAGAGCACCCCTTAAGTGTTGGGACCTGAATTTAGTTCTGTCGGTATTACAGAAACAGCCTTTTGAGCCGATACGACAGATTCTAGAGGTCGACCGATATGGGTTTTTCTCTGGCCGATGCCGATGCCGATATTTAGAAATCGCGGTGGCCGATGGCCGATATGTGATGTCGATTTTTTTGGGCCGATATATTTGGCCGATTTTTTTTTTTCCTTTCTTTTTTCCCTTCATCTCATAAAATCTAACAGTTAGACCCCTTTCACACTGGGGCGTTTTTCAGGCGCTTTTGGGCTAAAAATAGCACCTGTAAAGTGCCTGTAAAACGGCTCCCCTGCAGTCTCAGTGTGAGATCCCGAGTGCTTTCACACTGAGGCTATGCGCTGGCAGGATGTAAAAAAAAGTCCTGCAAACGGCATCTTTGGAGCGGTGTATACCGCTCCTCCACCACTCCTGCCCATTGAAATAAATGCGCACCGCTACCGAAGCGCCTGCAAAGCGTTTTGGCAGCGGCGCTTCAGGGGCGCATTTAACCCCTTCCTCGGCCGCTAGCTGGGTTATAAGCGCCCCGCTAGCAGCCGAATAGCGCCTCTAAAATGACGGTAAAGCGCCGCTAAAACTAGCAGCGTTTTACCATCAACGCCTGCCCGCTCCAGTGTGAAAGCAACCTTAAGTAATACAGAAATTTTTTTTCATTTAAACATTAAACAAAACAAACCTCCAATCAGTTCACTTGTATGTATAATTTAGAAAAAAAAACCTAAAAAAAAAAAAAAAAAAAACCCTATCTTAAATAATAAATACACAAAAACAGGTAATCAAAACTTTTGGACGAAAAAAAATGGGCTAACTTTACTGCTTATTTTTTTTTTTTAATTCATTACTGTATTTTTTTTTTTTAAATTGCGTTTGAAAGACCGCTGCGCAAATACCGTGTGACATAAAATATTGCAACAATCACCATTTTATTCCCTAGGGTCTCTGCTAAAAAATATATATATAATGTTTGGGGGTTCTAAGTGATTTTCTAGCAGAAAATACAGGATTTTTACTTGTAAGCAACAAGTGTCAGAAAAGATTTAGTCTTTAAATGGTTAAACTGAAAACTTCTACACACGGAGTTCAGTCTATTGATAAAAAGAACCTGAAAGATACAAATGTATCTTCTTATCAGACTTGGCAGGCTGCCCAGAGGAGGGGAGAATCCTCTCCACAGATAACTTCAGAAAACTTGCATTAACTTCTATTACAGAAGTCATTTGCAAGTCACGGCTGAAGTTATAATCGGCCTTTTTTATCAGCACAATCGGCCGATGCCGATTAAGTAAAAAACGCCAAATATCGGCCGATATATCGGCCGGCCGATATATCGGTCGACCTCTAACAGATTCCCTTGGTCCTTTTGACAAGGAAGCTAGTTTTTCTGGTAGCCATTTCTTCTGCAAGAAGGGTATCACAATTGGCGGCTCTTTCTTGTAAAGAGCCATATTTAATCAGTCACAAGGATAGAGTAGTATTGTGTCCTCATCCTAGCTTTCTACCGAAGGTGGTTTTTAGGTTTTCATCGAAACCAGGATATTGTTCTACCTTCATTTTTTCCAGAACCCTGTTCTACCAAAGAAAAGTCACTACATTCTCTGGATGTAGCGAGAGCGGTCAAAATCTATTTGGAAGTGACTGCTCAGATTCGGAAAACTGATGTTTTGTTTGTGTTGCCTGAAGGTCCTAAAAAAGGACAGGCAGTGTCGAAATCTACTGTTGCTAAGTGGATTCGGCAAATAATTATTCAAGCTTATGGTTTGAAGAGGAAAGTTCCACCTTTTCAAATCAAAGCACACTCCATCAGGGCTGTTAGTGCTTCATGGGCAGTGCATCACCAGGCCTCCATGGCTCAAGTTTGCAAGGCTGAAACTTGGTCTTCAGCCCATACATTCACCAGATTCTATCAGGTGGATGTAAGAAGGCGTGAGGATATCGGCTTTGGACGCAGTGTGCTGCAGGCAGCAGTATAGGTCCTCAGGTCTGATTGCACCCTACTTTTGTTTGTGTCTCCCTCCCCTCAGTTAGCATTGCTCTGGGACATCCCTTACAGTTATTACTGTGGCTCTGTGTCCCGTGATGTACAATAAAGAAAATAGGATTTTTATAATGGCTTACCTGTAAAATCCTTTTCTTGGAGTACATCATGGGACACAGAGGTCCCTCCCCTCTTCTAATACATGTTTATTGCTTTGCTACTAAACTGAGGTACTCCCAGTAAGGGGAGGGGTTATATAGGGAGCTAAACGTCCTGTCTAGGGTGTGCCAGTGTCCATCACCTAAAGGTGCCTATATAACCCACACAGTTACTACTGTGGCTCTGTGTCCCGTGATGTACTCCAAGAATTTATATAATACACATCCTGGTCCCTTAAAGCAGATTACACAGCACAGTGCTTGTGCTGTGTAATCTACCCCCCTCTAAACTGTAAAAAAAACAAAAAAAAAAAACACCCTCAACCTGGCACTTCCTGTATGCCCTCTCTGCGTTGACCAAGAAAATCAGGGCTGCTCAGCCCTGATCACCGTGGTCAGAGTACACCCCTGCATCATACGTATCTGTCCTCTCAGCTCTCCTCTCTCCCCCTTCACCCCCTCCCTCCTGCCTGTCCTCTTCCTCTGTGTCTGTCTCCGGCCTGGCCCTGCCGCTATTCTTGTAAAATAAAAACCTAAAATTGTCACTGCCAGCCTCTAATTGTCTATTAGAGGCTGGCATAGCACACTATGTCAGTAGTTTTTAAAAACGAGCGTTCTAAATAACAAATTTGAACTGTCTTCAGGCCGGTCACATGACTCGCTGCCACTTTACAGCTATGATACAGAGCTTCTGCCGAGGAGACAAGCGGCCACATGATCTCCCCGGCTGATGTCAGAGGGAGATCAAGGCCACTCCTGCAGAAGCAATCCATCGGAGCTATAAAGCGGCCGTGAATAATGTGATTGGCCCGAAGACTGCTCAAATTTGGGTATTTAGAACGCTTGTTTTTGAAAACTACTGACCTAGTGTGCTATGCCAGCCTCTAATAGAGGGGCTGGCATAGTCTTGTAGAAAAAGACACAAGGCGCCACTCTAAGTGCAGAGGTTACATGAGGTTTATTAAAAGACTAGGAAAAGTGGTACTCACAAGGGTACATGATAAAAAGCATGTTGGCAATAATGCCGGAGTGTCCTGAAGAGTCTCTAATCTGGGTCTGGATAGCAGTGGTGTCCGATGGACGGGCTGCGCGGGTGGATGCCGTAGATTCCTGCCGCTGGAACACACACTGGAAACCAGGGAAACCAGAGATATGCGATCACTTCCGGGTGGATGGACGTGTAGGCGACGCGTTTGCGTCTTCTAATGTGATCAGCATTTTATCTATTTCATGGACAATATTTTAGCACGTATGGACATTACAGATTATTGCCCTTTCCATTAACCAATTTTCCCCCTTTTTTTATTATCTTGTTATTGTAATTTCTCATTCTTATAACTGAAGTATAAAATCAATTAATTTATCTTTCATAAATCCAAAACTGTGTCGGGCTTAGCGCTCACCTTTACCTGTTATAGTTTTGTATAGATGGGTTAACAAACCCTTTAACTACTTTACCACCGGGCACTTAAACCCCCTTCCTAACCAGACCAATTTTCAGCTTTCGGTGCTCTCACATTTTGAATGACAATTACTCAGTCATGTAACACTGTACCCATATGAAATTTTTGTCCTTTTTTTCACACAAATAGAGCTTTCTTTTGGTGGTGTTTAATCACTGCTGAGTTTTTTATTTTTTGCACTATAAATCAAAAAAGACTGAAAATTCGGTAAAATAAAAATAAAAAAAATCTTTGTTTCTGTTTAACCGCCTGCCGACCGCCGGCCATCAATTGACGGCCAGGCGGCGCGGCTCTCGTTGCGGGAGGGCGTCATATGACGTCCTCCCATTTAAACAGGGAATGCGCGCGATCGTGCGCGCGCATCCCTGTTCCTTCGGTGGCGGCGTGTCATGGAGACACCGCTCGCCACCGAGGGGGGTGAACAGCCATTGGACATGGCTGTTTACCACGTGATCGGCCGTGATGAAGTCACGGCCGATCACAGATAGGTCCACCCCATTGTGCACGACGCATGCGCGCGATCGAGCTGCGCGTGCACGTCGGTGACGGAGTGTTCCCGGGAACACTACTCGTCACCGACGCCGGTAAACAGCCATTGGCTGGCTGTTTACCCACGTGATCGGCTGTGATCCATTCACAGCCGATCATAAATGTAAACACAGAGCGGTAACTAGCTGTTACCAGCTCTTCTCTCCTCACACACCGTTTCCAGTGTGAGGAGAGAAGAGCCAGAAGCAGTGAGTTACCGATCTGTGTTCTGTAGTGTCTGCACCAACACCACACCTGTCCCATCGCCCCCCCCAATTGTCATCTGTCACCCAACAGTCACCAGTGTCACCCAATAAAGTGCACCTGTCACATAAGGGACTGCCATCAGTGACCATCAGCGGTGCACCTGTCACCCATCACAAATCAGTGACCATCAGCGGTGCACCTGTCACCCGTCAGCCGTCACCCATCAGTGACCGCCAGCCGTCACCCGTCACCCATCAGTGACCGCCAGCCATCACCCATCAGTGACCACCAGCCATCACCCGTCACCCATCAGTGACCGCCAGCGGTGCTCCTGTCACCCGTCACAAATCAGTGACCATCAGCGGTGCACCTGTCACCCGTCAGCCATCACCCGTCACCCATCAGTGACCGCCAGCCATCACCCGTCACCCATCAGTGACCGCCAGCGGTGCTCCTGTCACCCGTCACAAATCAGTGACCATCACCGTCACCCATCAGTGACCGCCAGCCATCACCCGTCACCCATCAGTGACCGCCAGCCATCACCCGTTACCCATCACCTGTCACCCATCAGTGACCGTCAGCCATCACCGATCACCTGTCGCCTTTTAGTGACCGTCACCCATCACCAGAAAGTGTCCGTGGCCTGTCACCCATCAGTGACCATTGCCTGTCACACCGTCATCACCGATCAGTGAACGTCAGCTGCCACCTATCGCACAGCCCATCAGTGACCGTCACCTGCCACCTGTCACACCGCGTCATGTCCAAAAGAGTATTCAGCAGTGAGGAGGCGTTCCAGATCCTCTCCATGACCGATGAGAGCAACGGGGAGTTCTCATCAGATTCCAATTTGGATTCTGATTCAAGTTCGGCATTTGAACCAAATAGTGAATCGACAAATGATTCGGAGGAAGAATGGGTCCCTCCCAAAAGGGCACGGCACTCTGGAAACCAGGATTATATTCCCAGGCCCAGTACCAGCGCTGCCACCACCAATAGGCCCCAGGAACAAATTCCCAGGCCCAGTACCAGCGCTGCCACCAGCGTTAGGCCCCGGGAACAATTGCCCAGTACCAGCGCTGCCGCCGGCGATAGGCCCCAGGAACAAATGCCCAGACCCAGTACCAGTCCTGCCACATCACGCCTGAGTACCAGCACAGGAAATTCCAATCCAACTACTGGAGTGTCACACCCCCCAAGAGCCAGGGCCTCTACATACATGCCAGATGGTCTTGCCAACCCAATATGGCTGCCTTCCAACTCGGCATCGCCAATTATTCCCCCGTTCACAGCACTGCCAGGTGTGCAGACCAACACCCAAAATTTCTCAGAGATTGATTTCTTTCCTATGTTTGTGCCCGACACTATGCTGCAATTTATTGTGGACCAGACAAATTTGTATGCCCAGCAATATATTGCCAACAACCCCCAATCATCCTATGCCCGTCCTTTTGAGTGGAGAGATCTGAATTTGGAGGAGTTCAAAATGTTTATGGGCCTCACCCTAAACATGGGGATTACAAAAAAAAATGAAGGACATGCCTATTGGTCCACCCACCCCATCCACAATATGCCCATTTATTCTGCCCTAATGTCCAGGTCCCGATACAAGATTATAATGTGCTTTCTTCACTTCAGCGACAACACCCAGTGCCCTCCCCACAATCATCCAAATTACGACAAGTTATACAAGATTCGCCCACTGATAAATTTCTTTTCTCAACAATTTGCAGAACTCTATGTCCCCGATCAGAAAATTTGCGTCGATGAGTCCCTGGTACCCTTTTCAGGCCGGCTAGGAATAAAGCAGTATATTCCTAGCAAAAGGGCCAGATACGGAGTAAAGTTATACAAGCTATGTGAGAGAGCCACGGGATATTTGTATGCATTCCGCATATATGAAGGAAAAGATTCCCAGCTCCAGCCCCCTGAGTGCCCGGCCTACATGGGCACAACTGGAAAGATTGTATGGCACCTGGCATACCCACTTCTAAACAAAGGATATCACATTTACGTTGACAACTTTTACACCAGCCTGCCCCTTTTCAAACACTTATACATCGCAAAAACCCTGGCCTGTGGAACCTCCAGAAAAAATAGAAAGGGCTTCCCACAATCTTTAGTGAACAAAAAGCTGCGAAGGGGGGAAAGAGCATCATTGAGATGCAACGAAGTGCTGGCCTTGAGGTGGAAGGATAAGAGGGACGTGCACATGATGTCCACCATCCATGAAGACACTGCAATTGTGGTACAAAGAAGACAAGGTCCCATTGAAAAGCCAACATGTGTCCAAGATTATAATCTCTACATGGGGGGGTAGATTTTAACGATCAAATGATTCAGCCCTATTTGTCAATCAGGAGGTCCCGATTCTGGTATAAGAAGGTAGCAATTTATCTCATCCATTTGGCCATTTACAATTCCTACGTAGTCTACACCAAATCCATTGAAAGCCCTGACCCCTTCCTAAAATTCTTAGAAGAAGTTGTCACGTCCCTCATCTATCACCAAAGACCCCCCCAAGAAGACCTTCGCTCTGAGGCTGTTTGCCGACTCCATGAGCGCCACTTCCTCTTCAGCATTCCACCATCTGAAGCAGGCCGAAGACGGCAAAAAAAATGTCGCGTGTGCACCAAAAGAGGATTTAGAAGAGATACCAGCTACCATTGTCCCCAGTGTCCCTCCCAACCTGGCCTTTGCATTGGTGAATGCTTCCAAATTTATCACACATCCATAAAATATTAGCCCATATTTTTAACCATTTCCCCATTTTCATCATCTGTGCTGACCATTTTCCATTCTTTCCCAAATAACCATGCCACTGCCTTCCATGTGAACTGACCCTGGCCTGTTTTTTGACTATGCCTCTGCCTACCGTTTGGACTGCTTTCATGTGAACTGACCCTGGCCTGTTTTGTGACTATGCCTCTGCCTACCGTTTGGACTGCCTCCATGTGAACTGACCCTGGCTTGTTTTATCAACTACTCTACTGCCTACCGCTTGGACTGCTTACATGTGAACCGACCCTGGCCTGTTTTATGGACTATGCTTTTGCCTACCGCTTGGACTGATCTGTTGCCCTGCTACTGTAGTACACAGGGGTCTCACATATGTGAGGGGCTCCAGAATTGTTTTTCCGGTTGGAGAAAACAATTATTTTTGTTTTCTCCGGGTTTCGGAATTAGGGTCTGGAGTCCGGAGGCTTCATAGAGATTTGGGTGGGTCGAAGCCTCTACCCCTGTGCCCCTGTGCACAGGTCTTACCTGATTGTGGCCCTCAGCCTGCTGCTGATTTACTGCCACCATGCCCATGCCTGTCGCGGTACAATAATGAGTGTCTGCAGTTAACAGTGTACCAGGACCAATATTATGGCTGTGCTGGCTGTCTCTGCCTGGACAATTTCTATGGACTGTGCTGTGCCGACTATAGACAATATTCCTGCCTGCTGCCTGGATAGTTAATATTGCTGTCGCTAAGCACCTCCCTGCCTGCTGCCTGGACCAGTGCTCTCCTCTGTGGATACTACTAAAAGCACAGGTAATGCTTTTTTTTTTTTTTACCCTTTCTGCAATAGAATTTATTTTGGCTTGTAATTCTTGGTATGTGCATGCTATGTGTTTAGAAATATGAAGGGTTTTCAAAAATGATAGGTTGCCAGGAAATTATATATGTCATTTATGCTCCTAGAACGCCTGATGGTGCTACTTTGATGTTGGGCCACTGTATGTGGCCAGGCTGTGTAAAAGTCTCACACATGTGGTATCGCCATACTCAGGAGGAGTAGCAGAATGTATTTTGGGGTGTCATCTTTGCTACGTACATGCTATGTGTTGGAAATATCTGATAAATAGACAACTTTGTGTAAAAAAAAAAAAATGCGTTTTCATTTTTTTCCACATTTTCCAAAAACTTTTGGAAAAAAATGAACCGTTCAAAGGACTCATTATGCCTCATAGATTATACGTTGGGGTGTTTGCTCTCCAAAATGTGGTCATTTTGGGGGCAATTCCATTGTCCTGGTGCACCAGGGCCTTCAAAAATGCAATAGGTGGTTGAGCAATGAGATGTGTAATTTATGCTCGTAGATCGCCTGATGGTGCTACTTCAATGTTGGGCCTTTGTATGTGGCCACGCTGTGTAAAAGTCTCACACATGTGGTATCGCTATACTCAGGAGGAGTAGCAGAATGTATTTCATCTTTGCTACGTACATGCTATGTGTTGGAAATATCTGATAAATGGACAACTTTGTGTAAAAAAAAAAAAAAAAATGCGTTTTCATTTTTTTCCACATTTCCCAAAAACTTCTGGAAAAAAATGAACCATTCAAAAGACTCATTATGCCTCATAGATTATACGTTGGGGTGTTTGCTTTCCAAAATGGGGTCATTTTGGGGGCAATTCCATTGTCCTGGTGCTCCAGGGCCTTCAAAAGTGTAATAGGTGGTTGAGAACTGAGATGTGTCATTTATGCTCGTAGAACGCGTGGAGATGCTACTTCAATGTTGGGCCTTTGTATGTTGCCAGGCTGTGTAAAAGTCTCACACATGTGGTATCGCCTTACTCAGGAGGAGTAGCAGAATGTATTTTGGGGTGTCATCTTTGCTACGTACATGCTATGTGTTGGAAATATCTGATAAATGGACAACTTTGTGTAAAAAAAAAAAATGTGTTTCCATTTTTTCCCACATTTTCCAAAAACTTCTGGAAAAAAATGAACCGTTCAAAAGACTCATTATGCCTCATAGATTATACGTTGGGGTGTTTGCTTTCCAAAATGGGGTCAGTTTGGGGGCAATTCTATTGTTCTGGTGCTCCAGGGCCTTCAAAAGTGTAAATGGTGGTTGAGAAATGAGTTGTCATTTAGGCTCGTAGAATGCATGAAGATGCTACTTCAATGTTCGGCCTTTGTATGTGGCCAGGCTGTGTAAAAGTCTCACACATGTGGTATCGCCATACTCAGGAAGAGTAGCAGAATGTATTTTGGGGTGTAATTTGTTGTATGCATATGCTCTGAGAGAGAAATAACCTGTTAATATGACAATTTTGTAAAAAAAAAAAAAAAATCTTCATTTTGCAAAGAATTGTGGGAAAAAATTACAACTTAAAAAAATTCACCATGCTACTTACTTAATACCTTGGAATGTCTACTTTCTAAAAAGGGGTCATTTAGGGGGTATTTGTACTTTTCTGGCTTGTTAGTGTACCAAGAAATGAGATAGACCATCACTACATCTGTGTGATCAGATGTGATCAATTTTCAGTGATTGGCACCATAGTTTGTAGACTCTATAACTTTCACAAAGATCAAATAATTTACACTAATTTTGGTTATTTTTACCAAAGCTATGTAGCAGTATAAATTTTGGCCAAAATTTATGAAGAAAAATTACTAATTTGCAAAATTTTATGACAGAAACAAAGAAAAAGGCATTTTTTTTCACAAAATTTACGGTCTTTTTTATTTATAGCACAAAAAATAAAAAACCCACTAGTGATTAAATACCACCAAAAGAAAGCTCTATTTGTGTGAAAAAAGGACGCAAATTTCAT
Organism: Aquarana catesbeiana; assembly: GCF_042186555.1. Classification (NCBI taxonomy): domain Eukaryota; kingdom Metazoa; phylum Chordata; class Amphibia; order Anura; family Ranidae; genus Aquarana; species Aquarana catesbeiana. The sequence continues at coordinate 119,244,734 of NC_133328.1, forward strand.
ATGGGTACAGTGTTGCACGACTGAGTAATTGTCATTCAAAGTGTGAGAGCGCTGAAAACTGAAAATTGGTCTGGGCAGGAAGGGGGTGTAAGTGCACTGTATTGAGGTGGTTAAATTTGTTGGCGAGTATTGGCAGAGTATTGCACATTATTGCACAGTATGGGCACAGAGCAGCGCTGTGAGCACTACAGATCCAGCCCACAGCGCTGCTAAAAAGATCCCTCCCCCTCTCACTGTACAGATCGGTACAGAGAGGGGAGGGAGGACGGAGCGATCACGTGGTAAACGGGCGCTACAAGCGGCCATTTACTGCGATCCGTGATGCGCCCGGTCTTCTGGACCCGGCGGTCATGGATGTTTGCAGGAGCGCGCCCCAGGGGGAGCGCGAGAGCAACATTCTGGAAGGACGTCCATAGACGCCCACCCAGAATAACCCCCACGCTGTAGCCGTCTTTTGGCTATGGCCCGGTCGGAAAGTGGTTAAAGGAGAAGTATAGCCAAAGCTTGTTTATTGTTGCCTATGAATCACAGAGTGCAATTCGTTTTGCACTCCTGTAACCCGTCTTTAGCAGAGAGTGGACTGAAGTCACATAAATCGGTCCAGGCACGTGTCCTCGTGGGAAGGAAGTCTGGATCCGCCAGGTGCCTGGACTGACACCCGTCTCAGGCTCTCAGCGAGCCTCTGAGAGACCGAACTGGCTGCCCCCCGCCCCTCCATAGCTCAGCGCTCTAGTGAGTGAGGAGGAGGCAGAGTCGAGAGCTACTGATTGACAGTCAGCAGTTCTCTGCTCGGGGAGCTCTGAAAACTGAGTGATTGGTGGTGTTCGATCGCTTGGTTCTCGGTGTAGATGCACCAGGAGACAGATGCAGCATCCACCTAGGTAAGTACTTTTCCTTGAGGCTTCAGAGCTGCCTACATTTTCCCCAGCTTATCATATATGTTTTTTTGGACCACTTTGAAGTCTAACTGTACTAGACCACCTTGACCTAAGCTTGCCATAGAATTTTGTCTGATCTCTGTTAAATTGTCCAAACTGTGGGCAGCCTTGCAAGCAACACTTGGTGTGACAAAAGTCAATTTAAAAAATTTGACGGAGCTGGGTGGTAAATAATTGCTTCAGGCAGGGGCGGGTGCTGTTGCTGCCTGAATACAATAGCCAAAAGTAGAATCCACCATTCACACTGTTTAGCATGAATAGGGGAATTAATTTTGATTTACTCATGTTTATCCTTTACCTTTTAGTTGCTTCTGCTTTCTAACTCCCCCAGACCAGCATTGATTGAATAGATACATTGCATCGTAGGAGGTGGTTTTGCACACATGCAGCCATTAAGGCTTCATGCACACTGAAGCTCATAAACGTCCTTTTTTGGGAGTTTGGGCATTTTTTTTTTTTTTTTAACAGGCCATAAACTCCCCTCTGTTATCCTATGTGTCCATGCAAACTTGGACGTTTATCAGCAGTGGAGTTTATGGGCTGTTGTCTTAACACCCTAAAATCGTGTTCAGGAGCTGTTTTTCTGACCACAAAAAGCGCTTAAAAACGTTAAGCACTGATGAATGGCTCACCAGCGTTTTTTAACACTTTTGATCCATTAAGAAAAAAAAAAAGTGGTAAAACACTAAAACACTATTGCAAAAACGTTAAAAAACTTTGAGACTCACTGCAAGGCTACTGGCGTTTTTATAACATTATTTTAATGTCCAGTGTGCATGAAGCCTAAAGGATAAGTTCACTCTTAGGCTGGGTTCACACTGGTCCGACAAACGCTCCGACATTGGGAGCTCATGTCGCATGACGTGTGAAATTTAATGTTTCCCTATGGGAGCCGTCCTAACTGGTCCGACACAAGTCGTTTCGACTTTAGAAATGCTCCCTGTACTACTTTGGTCCGACTTTGATCCTACTTCAGCCTATTGACTATCATTGAAGTCGGATCAAAGTCGGATTGCCGTCTTGCATGATCCGACTTTGGCACGCGACTTGTGCTCAGATGTTCTTGAGGGGGAACTCCGCGCCAAATTTTAAATAAAAAACCGGCATGGGTTCCCCCTCCAAGAGCATACCAGGCCCTTGGGTCTGGTATGGACCTTGAGGGGAACCCCTTACGCCGATAAAAACGGCGTGGGGGTCCCCCCCAATCCATACCAGACCCTTATCCGAGCACGCAGCCCGGCCGGACAGGAATGGGGGTGGGGACGAGCGAGCGCCCCCCCTCCTCCTGAACCGTACCAGGCCGCATGCCCTCAACATGGGGGGTTGGTGCTTTGGGGGAGGGGGCGCGCTGCGGCCCCCCACCCCAAAGCACCTTGTCCCCATGTTGATGAGGACAAGGGCCTCTTCCCGACAACCCTGGCCGTTGGTTGTCGGGGTCTGCGGGCGGGGGGCTTATCGGAATCCGGGAGCCCCCTTTAATAAGGGAGCCCCCAGATCCCGGCCCCCCACCCTATGTGAATGAGTATGGGGTACAGCGTACCCCTACCCATTCACCTAGGAAAAAAGTGTCAATTTAAAAAAAAACACTACACAGATTTTTAAAGCATTTTATTAGACAGCTCCGGGGGTCTTCTTCCGACTTCGGGGGTCTCTCCGGTTCTTCTCCACGCTCTCCGGATCTTCTGCCGGGCTCCTCCGCTCTCTTCTGCTCTTTTGCCGCTCTTTTGCTAAAGCGGAGGAGCCTGGTCTTCAATCTTCTGCCTTCTGCCTTCTGCCCTCTTCTCCTGATGTTGACACGACGCTCTCTGGGGCTAGAATGCTCTCTGTGCGCTCTGCTCTGACTTATATGGGCGGTGACCCCGCCCCCTTATGCCGTCACAGTCCCTGGGCATGCTGGGACAGTGACGTTTTAGGGGGCGTGGTCATCACCCGATGACCACGCCCCCTTATGCCGTCACAGTCCCAGCATGCCCAGGGACTGTGACGGCATAAGGGGGCGGGGTCACCGCCCATATAAGTCAGAGCAGAGCGCACAGAGAGCATTCTAGCCCCAGAGAGCGTCGTGTCAACATCAGGAGAAGAGGGCAGAAGGCAGAAGGCAGAAGATTGAAGACCAGGCTCCTCCGCTTTAGCAAAAGAGCGGCAAAAGAGCAGAAGAGAGCGGAGGAGCCCGGCAGAAGATCCGGAGAGCGTGGAGAAGAACCGGAGAGACCCCCGAAGTCGGAAGAAGACCCCCGGAGCTGTCTAATAAAATGCTTTAAAAATCTGTGTAGTGTTTTTTTTTAAATTGACACTTTTTTCCTAGGTGAATGGGTAGGGGTACGCTGTACCCCATACTCATTCACATAGGGTGGGGGGCCGGGATCTGGGGGCTCCCTTATTAAAGGGGGCTCCCGGATTCCGATAAGCCCCCCGCCCGCAGACCCCGACAACCAACGGCCAGGGTTGTCGGGAAGAGGCCCTTGTCCTCATCAACATGGGGACAAGGTGCTTTGGGGTGGGGGGGCCGCAGGGCGCCCCCTCCCCCAAGGCACCACCCCCCATGTTGAGGGCATGCGGCCTGGTACGGTTCAGGAGGGGGGGGGCGCTCGCTCGTCCCCACCCCCATTCCTGTCCGGCCGGGCTGCGTGCTCGGATAAGGGTCTGGTATGGATTGGGGGCGACCCCCCACGCCGTTTTTTTCGGCGTAGGGGGTTCCCCTCAAGGTCCATACCAGACCCAAGGGCCTGGTATGCCTCTGGAGGGGGAACCCATGCCGGTTTTTTATTTAAAATTTGGCGCGGAGTTCCCCCCTAAAGATTCATACCAAACAGTGCCGGCATTGGCGGGGATCCAAGTCGGATCCCCGTTCATTGAAAGTCGGACACATGCCGGCTTCATGTCGCAGGGCAAAGTCGGATCCAAAGTAGGACGGCTGTCGTGTCGCACCAGTGTGAACCCAGCCTTAGCCCTCATGCACACAGGCTGTTAAAAAAACGTTATGAAAACGCCAGTATCTTTGCAGTGATTTTTTTAAACTTTTTTCAGCGTTTTTCAGCGTTTTTGCAATAGCGTTTTTGAGCGTTTTTCCGCGTTAGCGTTTTTGAGCGTTTTTTTTTTTTTTCAATTTTTTTTTTTCAATTTTTTTTTTTTTTTTTTTTTTCAATGGATCAAAAACGCTAAAAAACGTTGGTGAATGACGTTTTTGAGCGTTTTTGAGCGTTTTTCAGCGTTAGAGCGTTTTTACAGCTGAAAAACGTCTCTCAGAACCCACTGGTCCTGGGTTTTTTTACAGCTTAAAAACGCCTATGCCACTTGCAGCTCAAAAACGCCTAGGTGGGCATGAAGCCATAGACTAACATAGACAGGCCTTTTTAAGCTGCAAAAAAAGCTCAAAAAAGCAGCTGTAAAAACGTCCGTGTGCATGAGGACTAAGTAACATGTTACTAACTGAGCAGCCCCTGCCCACCTCAGTCAGTGCTGTGATAGCAGGCCGGGGATCTTCTCACCACACCCGCTGTCACAAAAAAAGTAGCCATTTGGTGCTCCGCCCACCCAGCCTCTTAATTCATTCACTCAGGGGTCTCAAACTGGTGGCACTCCATCTCTCCAACTACAAGTCTCATCATGCCTCTGCCTGTGGGAGTCATGCTTGTAACTGTCAACCTTGCAGTGCCTGATGGGACTTGTAGTTTTGCAACAGCTGGAGGGCCACCAGTTTGAGACCCCTGATTCACATAGTTCTGTGAGTGGGAAAACTACAACTACCATCAGCCATTGCAGCTGACACCTTGGGGTTCTTATTGAACTACCAGGGCACTAATGAGCACTGTTGATAGTTCATTGATCCTTCCTGTCATTCAGTAACTGCCTGCCTGTATGAGTTATTGGCAAACAGCTACACTGACAACCATGCAGGAGCCTGAAATTGCACAGATCACTGGTGCAATGCTTTTACAGGCTCATAATTAATTAAAATAAAAAAATCTGAAATTTGCTTCTTCTTTTTTTCCTTTCCTGCAAAATTATGTGTGTGTGTATATATGTGTATATGTATATATGTATGTGTGTGTATATATATATATATATATATATATATATATATAATTATTGAGTGTGTGTGTGTGTGTTTTTATCAATGTGAACTTATCCTTCAAGGGATTACTAGAGTTTGCTTGCCTCGAGTTTAGGTTTAAATCAGCTTGCATAATTATCTGAATACAGCATATGAGTTTTTGTGATTTTAAGCTGATTTGTTTTGATTTTTGTGTTAATTAATTTTTCCATGGCTCTAACAATTGGCACAAACAGCTCATGGTCATAGTTTTTATCTGTGTATTGCTGATTCATTTTTTTTGAAAAGCAATTATCACAACATATTTGTTTTCAGCAGGCTACACAGTAGTTGCAGTTGGAGTTCAGTCATTCGCTAAATATGCTATGGTGTTGTCCAGCTGGTGGTTGTACAAAGATGATTTATGGACCTTGGTAGTTTCTGAACATGATTTTGTAGTGTTACGATTTGCAATTATCTATTATTAAAGGCTTCAAAATATGCAGTATGAATGATGCAGTTCATTCTTTCTGCTTTTCAGATTTTGATATACTAGGAGCAGCAAAAGGTACTGGTCCAGAGAGTGTTTATAGCATCACCACCAGCCATAAATGCCATGGTGGTAAGACACGTATCCCTATCCTCAAAATCCAAGTCAAACGTGAAAGAGGCTGCATTACCACTTTTTTGTCTTCTCCTCCATAAACGTTCTACAGAAGACCATGAATTACAAACAACACTGCGCCTCCTCAAACTCTTTAACCTTAGGAGGGGTTTAATCCTGATGGTATCCTTGGGTGAAACATTGGAGGAGTGGGGCAGTGGTGGGCAGTGTTTGTGATGCACTGCATATAAAGCAATAAGAGGATGGTGGAACTTCTTTCACCTTTGCTTTTGATATTCTAGCGCAATGATCAAAATCAGAATGGGGTAAACTAGAGCAAAAGCAGAGCTGTTGCCAATGTTAGCCAGTTGACTTGATCATATAAGGAAAGACAAAAGCGGATTCGTTATTGTGGGCTGCTCTTACACCTTTGCTTTAATATTAGTAATTTGAATGCCATAGTGTAGGCTGACCTGCAGGTTTTAGTGGGTCTTTCCTCCAACTTCCACGTCATTGCAGGGTACCCATGAGATTGGAACTCTAGAGTAGAGTGGCATTCTGACAGTGTTGGTAACAGTGAAGGTAGGTATCCACTTACTTTTTTTTATAGTTTTTTTGTTTTTTTTTTCATATGTAGCACAAGGGAGGCTGCACTCTTACCCTTCAAGCTGCATGCACCTTTTATTGTTCAAGTTCCAATATACACTGACTCTCTAACCCACTCCTTCCTTTTGACATATTCTTCCTTCTAGTGGCGCTTAATTGTTGGCTCTACAATTAAACTCCACTTGTGGGTGAAATGCAATATTTTATGTATTTTATTTTTTATTAACCTACCAGCTTGTCTTTGGAGTGTTGGAGGAACCCGGTGTACCCAGAGGAAACCCACGCAGGCACAGGGAGAACATGCAAACTCTGAGCAGATGGTGCCATGGTTGGGATTTGAGCCCACAAACGTAGTGCTGCTAGGTGTAAGTGCTAACCACTACGCTTCAAAATTGAACTTTCCCGTTCCACAAAGTTACATAAAAACTAAATTTACTGTATGACATGTCCTTTTAGTTGGAACGCTTTTTTATATTGTGGGTAAATATCTAGGCTGCACATATTACCTAATATTGTATTAAGGACACAGCTTTATTAGGCAACCAAGGGTTATACTGCTGCCCACATAAGAAAGGGACACTAGGCACATAAAAAATTGAAGGCTAGCCCCTTCCACCTTCTCAGTTTTGCCTAGTGTCCTCAGGGGAGTGCACGCTTTAGACCCACTGATGAATAAAGTATGTTTCAGTAGGTTCAACGTCTCCTACTTTGCCCACAATCACATTCCCTAATGGATTCTGATACAGATGTCTATCAGTCTTTTGACAATCTTCCAGGTGACTGTCCTTTTTATGAACCCTACTGACAAAAGGTTTGAAACAATTTCTCAATCAATTTACTCCTTGGCGGGCTCTGCCATTCAATCCTTGCTCGCCACAGCACTTCTTTCCCAGGCCTAAGTTGATTGGTCTAAATCAGGATCAGGTTACTACTTGTGTTGACTCTCAGGTTATTGATTTCATTGACCAGATCATTGCCTTGAACGTGGTATGATGCAGCACTGATTGCTAGCCATGTTATGTCTCGGGTATGTGCTAGTTGGTGATGCAGCAGTGTAAGGCCTCATACACACGAGACGCTGTTAAACTCGTGTTCAGAGGCAGTTGGACACTTTTTTCAATTGCCCCTGAACCCATTCAATGTTATCCTATGTCAATGTACACAGTCTCGTTTTTTGGCGTTTTTAGGCAGTTGCGTTTAACCTCGTTTTTCCAGAAGCAAAAAAATGGGTTCAGACGCAAAACTTTTCCACGTTGCAGATGCCAAACGCGGCTAAACGCCGGTACCCGCGTTTGCGTTTATAAGTGTTTTCTACAACCTGATTTTGGGGCCCCATATCTTGGGGCCACTTGGTGCTAGGAACCCCAAATTTGGTGTGCAAACACAGTGGAACTAGCACTACAACATATCCAAACTTGGGGTTCCTAGCATCAAGTGGCCTTGAGATATGGGGCCCCAAATTCGGGTCAAAAAATGTCATTCTCTGCTGCAGAAAAGTGCTTGACGTTTTGTGACCCGAATTTGGGGCCCCATATCTCGGGGCCACTTGGTGCTAGGAACCCCAAATTTGGTATGCTAACATCCAAATTTGGGGTTCCTAGCACCAAGTGGCCCCAAGATATGGGGCCCCAAATTCAGGTCACAAAATGTCAAGCACTTCTGCAGCAGAGAATGACATTTTGTGACCCGATTTTGGGGCCCCATATCTCGGGGCCACTTGGTGCTAGGAACCCCAAATTTGGATATGTTATATTGTTGGTCCAACTTTGTTGGTGCTAGGAACCCCATATTTGTTGGACTAACAATATAACCTATCCAAATTTGGGGTTCCTAGCACCAAGTGGCCCCGAGATATGGGGCCCCAAATTCGGGTCAAAAAATATCATTCTCTGCTGCAGAAAAGTGCTTGACGTTTTGCGACCCGAATTTGGGGCCCCATATCTCGGGGCCACTTGGTGCTAGGAACCCCAAATCTGGTGTGCTAACACAGTTTGACTAACACTATAACATATCCAAACTTGGGGTTCCTAGCACTAAGTGGCCCCCGAGATATGGGGCCCCAAACTCGGGTCACAAAATGTCATTCACTGCTGCAGAAGTGCTTGACATTTTGTGACCAGAATTTGGGGCCCCGTATCTTGCTAAGAACCCCAAATTTGGATATGTTGTAGTGCTAGTTCCACTGTGTTAGCACACCAAATTTGGGGTTCCTAGCACCAAGTGGCCCTGAGATACGGGACCCCAGAGTTGGGTCGCAAAATGTCATTCTCTGCTCTGCCGACGCTTCTAAACGCCGGTTTCAGCTTTTAAAAACATGCGTTCAGCGTGTACATGAGCCTAAGGCCTCATGTACACTGCTGCTGGTAAACGGACGTTTAGGAGCAGTTGGGCATTTTTTTCAACTGCTCTTGAACTCTCCTCTGTTATCTTATCAGTACATGTACACAGGGTCGTTTTATAGTCCTTTCTAGACCAGGGTTTCTCAACCAGGGTTCCATGGAACCTTAGGGCTCCTCCAGAGGTTGCTAGGGGTTCCTTGAGCAAGGAGCAATTTTTGCCCCTCAGATAATTTTCCACTGACACCATTTAATCTTTTTAGCTATATGTAAGGGGGTAATTCTCCACAATGACCGCAAGTGTAAGAAGCATTCTTCACAATGACCATCACACAAGTGTATCATGAGTTTTAGATTTTTTAGTAATTTTTAGCAGGGGTTCCCCAAGACCAGAATGTTATTTGAAGGGTTCCTCTGTGCTGAAAAGGTTGGGAAAGGCTGTTCTAGGCAGTTGAGTTTAGAAGCCTTTTTTGGAAAGCAAAAAAATTCAGACGCTGAGCTTAGAGGCATGAGGCATTTCAAGCACCAAGTGCTTCTAAACGCGGTAACTCGCGTTTAGCTGCGTTTCGTTTACAGGCGTTTTTCATTTTTGCCGATTTTGAAAAAAAGAAGCTATTTATTATTTTTGTAAATGCGGCAAAACAGACGTTTTAAACGTGGGTTACTATCTGTCAAGTTAAATCATTCAGGAGAGGTTGTAAAAACGTCCCGTAAGAAGGCTTTGTTGCCCTTTGTTGGAGTTCTCCTTTTCTGCTCATCATAGGACAAAATTATTAAAAATTAATAGGAGTAAGAGTAAATATTTACCCCAGCTGCACAAAAATAAGGATCAGCAGCGCAGGTCCACACTTTGCTGTCCTGCATTAAAGCATCCCTTTAATTCTTTCAAGTAAGGTTCCAGACCCACAAGTCTTTCACTCCTTCAAGTTCCTGGACTTCTAAATGTCCTTAGTAAACCAGGAGCTCAAAACCTGCAGAAAAATCCAGCTCAGCATGGAAGTCAACCCCCTCTAGCTTCTTCAGAGTTTTGGGAAACATCTGATGTCCTTTGCAGAGATTTTGGAAACTTGCATCTCTAATTCTGTCATACTGCTTGGAATTCTTAGGATACTTTTTCAGGCCAAGGTCCTCCTACCCCAGCAGAAAATGACGAATCTGTCATTTTCAATCCCAATGTTGGTTTTAGAGATCGACCAATATATCGGACGATTTTTGGCATTTTTTAATGAATCAGCATCGACCGATTGTGCTGCAAATTAGGCTGATTAATTTATGCACTAGCCGGTTCACACAGGGGCGATCCGACTTGCGGGGCGACTCAGCGCGACCCCACACAGCGCAACTTCAGCTCGACTTGCAAATAATTTATGTAATAAAAGTCAATGCAAGTCGCCTGAAGTCGGAGCAACTTGAGTCTCTCCTATCTTGGCAGCCTGCCGAGTCTAAGAACATCGCGGATAAAAAAAGCAAAGAGATATAATGGGGTTTATTTACTAAAGGCAAATCCACTTTACACTACAAGCATTTTTGCTTGTACATGATTGGATGATAAAATCAGCAGAGCTTCCCCTGATTTCAGATCTTCCCCTCAGATTTATAGAGACTGCACTTCCAAGTGCACTTGTAGTGCAGAGTGGATTCGCCTTTAGTAAATCAACCCCACTGTTTCCACTTATCAAAGGAATGAACTCCGGTGTGTAGAAGATCTCAGTTTAACCATTTAAAGACTTTTCTGACGTGTTGCTTACAAGTAAAAATCCAGTATTTTCTGCTAGAAAATCACTTAGAACCCTCAAACATTTTATTAATTATATAATATATATATTATTTATTTTTTTAGCAGAGACCCCAATTTTTTCTTGGAAAAAATACACTTTAAGTATTAGCTGCCCGCGGGATGAGGCAGCTGTTGTTCTGGGCGGACGTCGCTCGGGACCTGATGCGCGTGCCCAGCGGCCTCGATGTCCGTCGGGCACCCACGATTGCCGGGTAACAGAGCAGGACCGTGGATCTGTGTATGTAAACACACAGATCCACGTCCTGTCAGAGGAGAGCAGACCGATGGTGTGTCCCTTGTACATAGGGACCCCAATCGGTCCCCTCCCCCCACAGTTAGAATCACTCCCCTAGGGGGGCGTGGCCAAGCAATGGCAGAGTGAGGACGCACACCTCGGAGCTCTGTGCGGGGAAGCCCTGAGAACGGACAGTAATCCTGCCCTGAGAGAGCCTGAATTCATGCCAGGGGACCGCAAACACCCGCTGGACTCAGGGGTGCAGAAGGGACCCGAAATAACTCACTATTTCCTTAGGCAACACGCTGCCTCCTCCCCGGCCACCTCGGCCAAGATGGCGCCGCCTCGAGCACCTCCGCCGAACGCTGCCGCCACAGCTAAGAAAAGCACTCAGCCGGGAACGAATGCAGGAGGAGACCGCTCGGCCCAAGATGACAGGTCAGCATCTCCTATTTTATCCCCCGTGATCCCCATCACTGACACTCAACTTAGCTCCAGCCACATAAGGGAGACGGGGGGTAACATGGAGGAATCCCTCAGAGACATAGTGTCTGGCTTACCCTCCAGACAAGATCTACAGGAAATGGCTGCATCCATTGTTAATGCACTCTCAAGGGAATTACATGACCTGCGCCAGCAGGTGAATACAGTAGATGAAAGGGTCACGGTACTGGAAACCTCTGCATCCACATCGGACGCCCGGATTACCGCCATGGAACAGGAACAACGTAGCTTCCGCCGCCATCTTGTGGACATACAATTAAAGTTGGACGACGGCGAAAACAGAAGCAGACGCAATAACCTACGCCTCCGCGGCATTCCTGAAGCCACTATGGGAACAGATCTCCGTGCAACGGTGGCGGCTATCCTGAACCAAGTTCTTGGAAAACCACCAGCGGCAGAACTAGAGCTGGACAGGGTTCACCGTATCCCGGGCCCCAGGATTCCACCCGCAACATCTCAAGGTCCTGATGCCACGGACCTCCCTCGGGATGTTTTATGCCGGGTACATTTTTTCACCATAAAGGAAGAAATCATGCGGATGGCCTGGGAGCGCGGCCCCATAGACTTTGATGGCGCAATGATCCGGATCTACCCGGATGTCTCCAGGCAAACGAGAGCAATGCGAGGTCTCATGAGACCACTGCTGGAGGTTGTCCGGGCAGCAGAGGCGACGTACCGCTGGGGTCATCCCTTCCACCTTATTGTACGGAAACAGGGGGCAGAATTTTATCTACGCTCCCCAGACCAACTTCCAGATCTATTCTGCTTCCTAGCCAAACCCCCTGTGAGTATCCCCAACTGGTTTGAATACCTGCTGTCACCGGAGGCCTTGGGCCCACCTCTGCCCAGGCCTCAACGCTCCCGTAGGCCGCGCTCACGGGCCACCAGCCGAGAGACTGCTAGACCTCACCCGAGGTCCGCCGAAGCGTGACACCATACTTTCTCCAAGGACCTGGAATGACCAGACGACCGCCTTTGCTACAAAACCCCACTGGGCCTTCGAAGATTTTGGACCTACCTCCCAGGGGTCCCACTAAAACTGGGTTGCAGGATGCCTCTCTTGGGCTTGCTTGAACTGCCCGACTCTGTGCAATCCCCGGGAAATACGACTCCTGGCCATACTTGCATCTCCCGCTTTGGACCTATGGGACATCAGCCATCACCCACAAGCCTTACCATTGAAGGACTGAACTGCCATGGTCGTGTGCTAAACCTTGTCTGGTATGACACCCCCTTTACAGGGGTTTTCCATCGGAGGCGGATGGGGGGATTGTTGCAAATGGAGAGATCAACGACTGGGACATCAGCTTTGACACCTAAAGATGGCTCTCCAGAACTCTGACACCACCGGGAGAACTGGACCTCCATTCCCAGATAAGTGTCCTGAGGATCTGATCTATATGTCTGTCCCCCCTCCATCTGCCCCCTTATGTTTCAGTTATGTTTCCCCCCCCTTACATTTACTGGCACAGTAGCCATACGGGACACCCCTGGGGCCCCTTGCCCTCCCCAACCTCACTATGAAGGATGAGCAGATGGTCATGCAATGGGAAGGGTAGGGAGACACCGGGCCTTAATGGATAACACTCCCGGGATCATGTCAATAGTTGGCGATATACTTTCTTTATTATTTGTTATGTTTTGGTGTTTAATTTCTTACAGCCTTTACTACATTATTATTGTATTATTATATTGGGTTCTATCTACGCTTTTGGTGGCGACCTCTTCCTGCGTGGTCCCCCTGGTCACCCCCGGATGGGGGGACACGGGACCCTTGATACTGAGGAGGCGAGCCTTGCCATGCGGCGTCGGAGCGGTCCCCGCTGGTAATGTCTATTGCCTGTGTTGGCAGAGGGGATCGGTCTGACATACATGAGTTTCTTATGGGGTCACCTACACCTAACAGAAGGTGTCTACCAGCTACGATGCAGATTCCAATTACTAATGGGTATTGTTGTTTGATATGGTTCTCATGTTTAGACATTATATAATTCTCAGTGGCACTACTCCCCACACATCTCCATAAATTTTGACTAATTTGAATTACTGCCTAAACTCTACTCATTCGTAGAGTAGATTACAACGCTACTACCACCCCCACATTAGGGCGGACTCCTGTGTGGACACTTTTAGTGTGTACCAGGGGCCCATAGTTAGTCTAAGACAGAAACCGTTCACCTCCCTTACCCCACCCTTCCTCCCCCCTTCCCTCCCTTCCTCTCTCTCCATTCTTCCCCTTCTGGTATACCTTTCTCTCTAAACTCTGCCCTCTGCCTGTGGGGGTGCCTGTTTTTGTGTCTTTTACACACGTATACTGATTTCCACTTTCACGCCAGAAGTCATGATGGGTCACTTAAAGATTACCTCTCTGAACGTGCGTGGCCTTAATGTACCAGAGAAGCGCTCGCAGCTATTGGCTGACCTGCGCAGGGGCAAAACACATGTCGCTTTTCTACAGGAAACGCACTTTCGTGCAGACTCCATACCCAGGCTAGCCAACGGGACCTTTCCGTTGGCATACCATAGTGTCTCTCCGGTCTCCAAATCAAAGGGGGTTAGTATTATATTGGCAAGGTCAGTCCCCTGGGTGTTCGAGGCACAGCGAGCGGACGAGCAGGGTCGCTTTCTACTCCTAAAGGGAAGGGTGTCCGGCCTGCAGGTCACTTTCGCAAATGTATATTTCCCCAACGTGGGCCACCCCCAATTCCTCCGTAAACTTCTCTCGGAGCTCCTGGAGTTCTCGGAGGGGATGCTTGTTTTTGGCGGAGACCTAAACTTTGCCATGGATCCAACCATGGACGTATCGCGGGGTGCCTCACATCTGTCCTACTCCTGCCTGAGGCGTCTCAAGGCAGATCTACATACCCTACATCTTGTTGACCCTTGGCGACTACTCCACAACCAAGATAGAGACTACTCATTTTACTCCCAAGTGCACCACACTTACTCGCGGTTAGACTACATACTGTTGTCACATAAAGATCTTGCCAAGGTAGTCTCGACGTCTATTGATGTCATATCTTTCTCCGACCATGCCCCAATTCACTTGACCCTCCGGCTGGGGCCAGTGACTCGGTCTCCTCCCTCGTGGCGACTGAATGAGGCACTACTCCAATCGGAGGAAACACGTGCGGAACTACTGAGAGCGCTCCGGGAGTATTTCTCCATCAACGAGGGATCGGTTTCCAACCCCCTTGTGACATGGGAGGCTCACAAGACGGTTGTGAGAGGGATATTGATCAAAATAGGGGCCCGACTTAAACGGGACAGACTGAAACGCACAGAGGAACTTCTTGCACAGATTCGTAAGTTAGAAAGTGTACATAAGGCTAGCCTTGCTCGTTCAACCTTCCGGGATCTACAGAGGGCACGGGAGGAGCTTTGCACGCTCCTTTTTCAGAAAACCAAACAGAAGCTAGCATGGGCACGGCGTACTATGTTTGAGTACTCAAACAAACCGGGGTCACTCCTTGCCAGAGCTCTGCAGGGCCCTCGTACGAAAACACACATTCCACACATACAATCATCGACAGGACAGAGGCTAAATACCTCCCCAGATATGGCGGAGGAGTTCCGCGCTTTCTACACAGGCCTCTACAACCTGGACACAGGCTCACCTAGGGTGGGCGGGCATACCCCACAATCCTATGTGGCTGCCTCAGGCATGCCATCTTTGCCGGATGAGATAAGGGAAGAACTAGAAGAACCCTTGACTGTAGAAGAACTAAGAACTGCGTTGGCCTCTTCGAAGCCGAAAAAGGCCCCTGGCCCGGATGGCCTGACCCCAGTGTACTATAAAACCTTCTTTGACATACTAGCGGAACCCCTAGTATCTGCCCTTAACACCCTCACCGAAGGGAACACATTCCCTGTAGACACCCTTAGGGCCTATATCTCCCTCATCCCGAAGGAAGGTAAGGACCCACAACTTTGTGGGAGTTATCGCCCGATTGCCCTTCTGAATTCGGATCTCAAGCTCTTCGCAAAAATCATAGCTAATAGACTGCTCCCCCATATACCAAACCTGATTCATAGAGATCAGGCTGGTTTTGTACCGCTACGAGAACCAAGGGACAACACCATAAGAGTCGTTAACCTGATTCACTCGGCAAGGACCACCAAACGAGCCCTTCTCCTGCTGTCAACTGACGCGGAGAAGGCCTTTGATCGCGTTGATTGGTCTTTCATCCGGGCAACCCTAGAGCACATTGGCCTCCGTTCCTCTATGCTTCAGTGGATCCTCTCCCTCTACACGCACCCCACCGCATCGGTTAGGGTAAATGAGACAAGATCGGACTTCTTCGATATTCGAAATGGCACGCGTCAGGGATGCCCCCTCTCCCCCCTGATCTTTATCTTATCCCTAGAACCTTTTCTATGCACAATAAGGGCAAACCCAGCCATATCGGGCTACCCGAAGCCATCGGGATCTCACAAGGTGGCTGCCTTCGCAGATGACCTTATCTTTTTCCTAACAGAACCCCTTACTTCTCTCCCCAACCTACTGGAATCCCTCCAAGAATATGGCAAGCTCTCATCATTTCAGATTAACCTGACAAAATCCTCCGTTCTTAACATAACGGTAGATAAAGGGAATGTTCAACGCCTACGCTCAATTTTTCCATTGAAATGGGCAACCAAACATATTCGGTATCTGGGAGTAGACATCACCACAGACCCGGTTGAACTGTATTCGGCCAATTTTGCCCCATTACTCCTGCGCCTTAAAACTGACCTCTTGCACTGGCACTCTGTGACGCTGACCTGGTTCGGCAGATGCAGCGCCCTCAAAATGACCTTGCTTCCAAGGGTGCTATACCTGCTGCAGGCGCTCCCCATCCGACTTCCCTCAACGTTTTTTAAACAAATCGATTCCATGTTCCGGGCTTTCGTCTGGTCTCACCGAAAACCCCGTGTGAGACTCCAACTCCTTTACCTGGCAAAGAACAGGGGTGGGGTCGGCCTACCGGACATAAAGGCCTACTACAGAGCAGCTCACTTAACCAGGCTGGTGGACTGGCACTGCCACACAGAGGCAAAGCACTGGGTCGCCATGGAGGAGGAGGACTCCGGGGGGACAGCCAAGAGTTGGCCCTGGATCACCTCACCACTCCCTAAAGACCTTGTGGAACATCCTACCTTGGGCAGCACCCTAATGGTGGTTAGAGAAGTTTTCCGGCGCTCCTCGGTATCCCCACAGCCATCTCCCATGGTTCCGATTCTGGGCAACCCGGAGTTCCCCCCTGGTACACAGAATCCACAACTTAAACGACTGGCAATGGGCACGAAATGGCGCCTGTACGACTTTCTGGGACCCAATGGTCAGCTCTCTTTGGAAGCTGGAGTATTGGTGACAGACCCCCCCTTAGACTTTTGGAGTGGATTGCAGCTTCGGAACTTCCTTCGAAGCTGTCTACGGAAATCAGGCATCACCCGTAAACTCACTGAACTGGAACTCATTTGCCACCGTGGGGAACCGATCCGACACTGTCTCTCACTAATATACTCATCCTTAACCCAACCAGAGGAGGGGTACATCCCTCAGTTCATCTCCAGGTGGGAGGAAGAGCTTGGAATCCAATTCACTGGGGTACAGAGCAAGAAAATTCTTTACTTCGCTCAGAAGTCCTCAATTGCCACTAGAGTACAGGAAACCTGTTATAAAATTATGACACGTTGGTACAGAGTCCCCACCATCCTGCATCGTTTCTTCCCCCAGGTGTCCAGCCTTTGCTGGCGCTGCGGCTCCGAGGAGGGGACGATGCTACACATCTTCTGGTCCTGCTCCAAGCTAGCCCCATTCTGGCTCGGGGTGGCACGTACGGTCGGACATCTCACTGGTGTTTTCCTGGAGGGTGATCCTGCGGCTTGCCTGCTCCACCTGTCAAAACGACCCATAAAGAAATATAAGACCTCCCTCACCATTCAGCTGCTGAATGCCGCAAAGGCCTGTATTCCTCTCTGCTGGAGATCGGAGAGACCACCGACACTATCTCTGTGGTTTGCTACAGTAAACGAATTAAGGGACATGGAGGATCTCACTGCCACCCTGCACAATAGAGAGGAGACCTTTCGAGAGACCTGGAGACCCTGGCAGCATTTTGTATACACAGAAGCCTATCTCCAAGAAATGGCTCAGTCAATCTAATTTCAGCAAGTTGGCGCCTGTCACAGGCAGAGGGCTCCACCCCTTGCTCTGTCATACTGCACCTACTCATTCTGTCTTTACCCTTTCTCTGTAGCTAATCACCTATATCCTTTCTACTTCTACCCCTGTTCCCCCCCCCCCTCCCCCCCTCCTGAACCGTCCCTAACTCCTTTTTTCCCTTTACATTTTTCCTCTTACCCCGGGGGACCTCCGTTCCTGTATAATGCATCCTCATGCCTGGGTTCCTTACTGGCACAGATATAAAGAAAATCTTGTCAACCATTACTTGTTCATTGTGTCCCATGTATGGGTTCTACAGTTCTTTAGTCCCCACCTTACCAAATACATAGAAAACATTATATCTCACTGAGTGACAACCACTCACAGACAAGGAAGTTAGTTAGCAACCAAACAACTCAGAACCTAGAGTGCCTTTCAGGCCTCTTTCAGGGACAGTATTGATATCTCGGGGAACCCTCCCCACAAATTTTGACTGTAATGCTTGTTTTAATAACCTGAAATGTCGAGTCAGTTGTTCTTCTTGTCATAATTGTTTGCAACCACTTACCTGTATCACATTTACCTGTCTATTACATTGTACTACAACAGATTATGTAACTGTCTGTATTTGCTCAGTGTCAAAATAAAGAATTTCAAAAAAAAAAAAAAAGAATCACTCCCCTAGGACACACATTAACCCCTCAATCACCCCCTAGTGTTAACCCCTTCCCTGCCAGTCACATTTATACAGTAATCAATGCATTTTTATAGCACGGATCGCTGTATAAATATGAATGGTCCCAAAAATGTGTCAAGTGTCCGATATGTCCGCCGCAATATCGCAGTCACAATAAAAATCGCAGATCGCCGCCATTACTAGTAAAAAAAAAAATAAATAAATAAAAATTCTATAAATCTATCTCCTATTTTGTAGACGCTATAACTTTTGCGCAAACCAATCAATATATGCATATTGCGATTTTTTTTTTTTTTTAACCAAAAATATGTAGAAATATACATATCGGCCTAAACTGAGGAAAAAATTAGTTTAAAAAAAAAATTGGATATTTATTATAGCAAAAAGTAAAAAATATTGTGTTTTTTCAAACTTGTCCCTCTTCTTTTGTTTATAGCCCAATAAATAAAAACTGCAGAGGTGATCAAATACCACCAAAAGAAAGCTCTATTTGTGGGGAAAAAATGATAAAAATTTCATTAGGGTACAGTGTTGCATGACCGCACAATTGCCATTCAAAGTGCGACAGCGCTGAAAGCTGAAAAATGGCTTGGGCAGGAAGGGGGTGAAAGTGCCCGGTATTGAGGTGGTTAATGAATTTTAAAAAAATGAAACGGTAAAGTTCTTTCATCTAAAAGTTTTGATTACCGGTTTTTGTGTATTTAATATTTAAGATACATAGTTTTTTTTAATCTAAATTATACATACAAGTGCACTGATTGGAGGCTTTTTGTGTCTAATGTTTAATTTAAGAAATTTTCTGTATCACTTCTTATTACCTAACTGTTAGATTTTATGCGAAGAAGGGCAAGAAAAAATCAGCCTAACGTATCGGCCCAAAAAAATCGGCATCGTATATCAGCCATCGGCCTCCGCAATTTCTAAATGTCGGCCAGAGAAAAACCCATATCGGTCGACCTCTAGTTGCTTTTCCCTTCAGAGCTACATGCGAGTGCTAGGGTTGATGGTGTCTACCTAATTTGAAGCAGTTCTATGTGCCCAATTTCACTTTGCAGTTGAACATTCTCACGCTGTAGGACAAATAAAGCCTTTCTCTGGACAAGACTATCCAGTTACATCCTCACTTAAAGATGTGTGTTGTGATGGTTTCTGAACTTGACATTGGAGACATTTACATTGAAAGATTATGATTTACATCCGTATTGGAGGTTGGGGTGGAATTCTGAATCATCTGTTCAAGGGTTGTTGGTTTCAGGAAGATACAAAGCTTACAGTCAACATCCTGGACTTATTGGTGCTTTGTCACTTCATTGAATCACCCTTCTAACAGGCCATCTGGTTTAGGTTCATTTGGGGAAATATACAGCAGTGACTGACATCAATTATCAGTGCATTTCAGATATGCTGTGTGGAGACAGAGTTAGAATCTATCCTGTCCTGGGCTTTACGTTCTAGCAATCTCTGCAGTTCACATTTCTGTGGAGAACAGCTAGGCAGATTTTCTGAGCAGACAAGGTGTGGATCTGGCGGAATGGTCTATCCATCAGGAGGTATAGAAGGACATATGTCTTCTTTGGGGGGGGGGGGGTCTTGTGCCAGATGCTGATCTCCATACTTCTTTGTTCAACAGGAAGCTGGACAGGCTTGTCTAAAGGACTCAATAGGGGATGCCCTGGTGGTGCCATAAAATCAGTATGCCCTGGTTCATGCCTTTCCTCCAATTATTTAAAGGAATGATGTCCCCCTTTGCCTCTCAGTCACTGATTTTGACTGCCTGTCAAGACATGGGGCATTGTGACCATATCCCAACCATGCTTAAAACTTGTAAATCTACTCCCTGCAAATTTTCTTCATTGCTCATGGAAGACTTATTTTTACTAGTGTAAATCTTTTGGGCTTCCCCACCTACCTTTTTGGTCAGCTATGTTATTTCTTTTCTCAAGTTGGTATAAAACAAAACTTGGCCAGCACTGGAATGCAAAATGACTATCATTTCTAAAACTTGGCAAATGTACCCTGCTAGCTACACCTTAGAAACAAATTACAATGTAATAGGGCATTATATTATGTTTGTGTGGTTGAGATTTGATAAGCAGTAGTGCAAATCTCATGTGACACAAAAAAAACTGCAATGCTGCCATTTTATGTTCCTGCTCAGATTGGGATGAGCGGCTGTGCCTGTGTAGGTACTGCATTCTAATAGACATAAATGGGAATACCTACACGCGAATGAACAGAAAACATGTACATCCTGTGTGGGTAAAGACAGCCCTTCCATGGGTGTCCACAGGTCCGTGTGAGGCATCAGTCTGACAATTTTCACAAGGACAAATTCCGATGGAGAATCTTGTGAGCGAGAATCTGGCTTTAGATAACAGTGTAAAATAAGGTCATTTTAAAGACTCTCGGAGGTAATAAATACTTGCAAGTGTTACACATTTCCTAACTGCAATAAACATGGGAGGAGAATGATATGTTTAACACTAGGACCCTTTCAGTAGATAAAGTAGTTTTTGTGGAAAAAATGGAGAGCTAAAATAGGCTACTAGTTTGCCTCAAAGCTATAAATGTGTATTCAGTGTATTAATATCCAACAGTAAGTTTGATCCCAATAGCCAACAATATTTCAGTTCTATGATGCTCCTTGCAATGTAAGTAGAGTGGCAAAACACCAGAGGAAAAATGGGCAAAGTTTGTCAAATTGGCTTAAACTGGAGGAGGTAAATGCTGCATATGGGCTGAGTATTTGAGATCAAACTTTCTATGGGATAAAGCTACCTGTATATAGTAATCACTTGACAATATACTGATCCCCCATCATTGTCCCATAAAAGTTTAAAATACAGTTACCGTTTAATCCCCACCAGGAATAATACTGCTAAATTTCCCCTACAGTTCTAAAAGGAGAACCTCAAAATGCCAACAAGAAACGTTGCATTCTTCTTCTGCTAAACATCATTTTATAGTAGAATCCAATTATTTTCCTGTCAAAGATGAATTGGACTATATTGTATGTTTTAGGTGGCTGAAGAATGCTGCAACCCAACAATTTCTGTCCATGGCTCTTTAGGAAATCGGCTCATTACCATTTTTGTACTTTTCATTTCACTGTTGTCAGAATTTGAACTAATTACAACTGGAGTTTTAACTCTGACAAAGGACTGTCAAGGTACTGTATCTGTTTTTTAAGGATTTAAATATAGTCCCAGTGTATAATATGCAGTATATGTACTTATCCCTGGTGGTATCCGGGATTGGAGACGGGCTTCACAGGTTTTATGGTTACAGATATCGATGAAAAAAGACTGTGTCTTAAACACCATACACACTATACAACTTTTGTTGTCAGATTTCTTTTAGATTTGCCAAAACCATGTAGTGCATGGGCCTGCCTGATTGCATACAAATTTAACTTAAGGTTTGACCTCATATTATATGGTTTTGGTAAATCTTAGGGCTCTTTCACATGGGGCGGATCAGTGATGATCCGCCCCGTGAATATCCGCTTGCTCAGCAGGGATCACTCTGCCGATCCCCGCTGAGCAGGAAAATGACAGGTCCGTCGCTGCACACTATGCAGCGACGGAACCGTCAGAGCGCCGCTCTCCCCTATGGGTGATCGGATGACGACGGACCGTAGAGTCCGTCGTCACCCGATCCGATCCGAAAACGGATGGAAAAGTAGGTTTTTCCTCCGTTACACTTTTTCGGATCGGAGCGGGTCGGATGTCAGTGGACATGTCACCGCTGACATCCGACGCTCCATAGATGTCTATGGAGGGTCTGTTCAGGTCCGCCTAAAAAACTGACAGGCGGACCTGAACGGACAGTCCATGTGAAAGAGGCCTTAAGCAAAAAAATCTACGGAAAATTATATAGTGTGTATCCAGCTTTAGAATTTCCAGGGTGAAATTAGGCTTTGCCCAGGTTAATTAAAGACTTGGGTAATCAGTTTGTCCAATCCTAGAGCCAGTAAGACTGTAGTGTAACAGAGGAAAAACCTACTTTTCCATCCGTTATCGGATCGGGTGACGACGGACTGAGCAGGAAAATGACAGGTCCGTCGCTGCACACTGGGGGATCGGATGACGACGGACCGTAGAGTCCGTCGTCACCCGATCCGAAAACGGATGGAAAAGTAGGTTTTTCCTCCGTTACACTACAGTCTTACTGGCTCTAGGATTGGACAAACTGATTACCCAAGTCTTTAACCTGGGCAAAGCCTAATTTCACCCAGGAAATTCTAAAGCTGGATACACACTATATAATTTTCCGTAGATTTTTTTGCTTAAAGGGGTTGTAAAGGTAAATTTTTTTTTTTTTTTTTTTTTTTTTTTTTTTTTTTTTAAAATAACAAACATGTTATACTTGCCTTCACTGTGCAGCTCGTTCTGCACAGAGTGGCCCCGAACCTGGTCTTCTGGGGTCCCTCGGCGGCTGTTTCAGCTCCTCCCCGCAAGCATTTAACCACCTTAATGCGAGCTCCCTCGCATGGTGGTTAGTGCTTGCGGGCGCGCTCCCGTGATACAGCCGGCGGCTATAGCCGCTCACTGTATCACTCGGCCCCGCCCCCCAGCGCGCAGCGTCATTGGATGTGATTGACAGCAGCGCGAGCCAATGGCTGCGCTGCTTCCAATCCATCCACTGTAGCCAATCAGCGGCCAGGGTGAGCGGAGGAATAGATGTCGGGAACGCGAAGCTGACTTTTGAGGCGTCAGGTAAGTAAAACGGGGGGGCTGGGGGCGGCGGTATTGTCAGAAGTTTTTTCACCTTAATGCATAGAATGCATTAAGGTGAAAAAATTTTTACCTTTACAACCCCTTTAAGGCCACTTTCACATGGACTGTCCGTTCAGGTCCGCCTGTCAGTTTTTTAGGCGACCCTGAACAGACCCTCCATGGACATCTATGGAGTGTCGGATGTCAGCGGTGACATGTCCGCTGACATCCGACCCGCTCCGATCCGAAAAAGTGTAACGGGGGAAAAACCTACTTTTCCATCCGTGATCGGATCGGGTGACGACGGACTCTACGGTCCGTCGTCATCTGATCCCCCATAGGGGAGAGCAGCGCTCTGACGTTTCGGTCGCTGCATAGTGTGCAGCGACGGACCTGTCATTTTCCTGCTCAGCGGGGATCAGAATTACCAGCCATGCTGACTAAGTGCTCCTTCCTTCTTGCCCAGTGCCTATCTACCAGGTGCAAACTGATATCTGCCACTCAGTGTACAGATACCAGTGTTTTCTTTTTAGGGAATAGCACATAGTGCTATTCCCTATATATAACACCACTATCTGTGCACAGAGTGCTTTTCCCTACCACTGACATCTGTATACTTTGGCAGGAAGAATGTCCCTTACATAGGTGGTCAGTGAGAGGAATGTCCCTTACATGGGTGGTCAGTGAGAGGAATGTCCCTTTTATAGGTGGTCAGTGAGAGGAATGTCCCTTACATAGGTTGTCAGTGAGAGGAATGTCCCTTACATAGGTGGTCAGTGAGAGGAATGTCCCTTACATAGGTGGTCAGTGAGAGGAATGTCCCTTACATAGGAGGTCAGTGAGAGGAATGTCCCTTACATAGGAGCTCAGTGAGAGGAATGTCCCTTACATAGGAGCTCAGTCAGAGGAATGTCCCTTACATAGGAG
This sequence comes from Aquarana catesbeiana, assembly GCF_042186555.1. Taxonomy (NCBI): domain Eukaryota; kingdom Metazoa; phylum Chordata; class Amphibia; order Anura; family Ranidae; genus Aquarana; species Aquarana catesbeiana. The sequence continues at coordinate 119,268,257 of NC_133328.1, forward strand.
CTCAGTCAGAGGAATGTCCCTTACATAGGAGCTCAGTGAGAGGAATGTCCCTTACATAGGAGCTCAGTGAGAGGAATGTCCCTTACATAGGAGCTCAGTGAGAGGAATGTCCCTTACATAGGAGCTCAGTGAGAGGAATGTCCCTTACATAGGAGCTCAGTCAGAGGAATGTCCCTTACATAGGAGCTCAGTCAGAGGAATGTCCCTTACATAGGAGCTCAGTGAGAGGAATGTCCCTTACATAGGAGCTCAGTGAGAGGAATGTCCCTTACATAGGAGCTCAGTGAGAGGAATGTCCCTTACATAGGAGCTCAGTGAGAGGAATATCCCTTACATAGCTCAGTGAGAGGAATGTCCCTTACATAGGAGCTCAGTGAGAGGAATATCCCTTACATAGCTCAGTGAGAGGAATGTCCCTTACATAGGTGGTCAGTGAGAGGAATGTCCCTTACAGAGGTGGTCAGTGAGAGGAATGTCCCTTACAGAGGTGGTCAGTGAGAGAAATGTCCCTTACATTGGTGGGCTGTAGGAAGAATGCTTCTTACAATGGTAGTCGATGGGAGAATGCCCCTTACTTTGGTGGTCAGTGAAAATGATATAAAGTAAATAAATAAAAATTATTTAACAAAAAATGTAAAGCACACCAATGACCCCTGCACATGCTCTATATAAAAAGTGTTATGTAGGATGAGCACATGTATGTAAACAATAATAGCACCAGACAGGTATGATATCGTCGGGAATGAGAGCAATTCTAGGGCCATAATTTTGTAACATGCTGGTCAGAGCTTTTTATTTTTTGTATATAATTTTTATTAAACTGTTCAGCTTAAGAAGGCATTTGTTGCAGCTGTTATATTGTGTTAATTTATGAGAACCTTAATTTTGGAATTGTACCATTGTTGCACTTTCTTTAATGTAAGTTTATTTTTCTTTATTCTCTATAATAAATATTTATTTTCAACATAGTGTAGAGGAATTCTGAGGAACGCATGTAATGTGGGCAGTGTAACCTGTAGGTGGGGCTTTGTGTGGGTGTGGCTTAAGTGTGGGCGGGGACACATGGGTCCCCATGTTTTCTTATTGCCCGGGGGCCCCAAGAGTTGTCAGGCTGCCCCTGCACCCGAGCCAATCTTTATTAGGGACATGACAAATTAAGTTAAAATGGGAGCAAAATCTACAGACTTGTTCACACAAAATGATCTCTGTATTGATTGAATGTGATGAGCAACAACTCCATTGAAACCTTAAAGGGTAAGTTCACTTTTACAGAAAAATCTGTAAGGTGAACTTACACAGGACCCCCTCCCCCCCAGTCCCACTGACCTGGATCTCCCGTTCTGAGCCGCGTCACCGGTCCGGGGCTTAGAAATCCCTGCAGCTTAATCTCCAAAATCTAGCCCGTCAGGTACGTTTAGGAGCATTCTAATTGGTCGGCGTGGACCAAACAGAACCCACGTAGGCTGTCCTGTCAGCTGGGAAGAAGAGTGAAAGCTGCGGGGTTTTCTAAGCCCCAGACCCATGACGAGGCTATAGCAGGGCTCAGAATGGGAGATTGTAGCACGCCAGGTCAGGAGACTGAGGGGGGGTGTGAGGAGGGGGTCCTGTGTAAGTTCACCTTACAGATTTTTTTTGTATAGGTGAACTTGCACTTTAAAGACATTCTGAGCAAAAAAGAGGGCAAATTGAAACCGGTAAAGCGTATAAAAAGATTAAGGTTGTCCTATTTGGTAGCCAAACATGTAACTCCAGTATTCCACAAAGGAAGGGCATTGCATGTCTGTTGCTGAATCTGTAGTTGGAGGACGGGGGGGCAAGGATACACAAGTGAGGTTTTGGTATGACGTTTTGGAATTGATGGTTGATCAACTAGTCACACACCTTTTTTTATTTTTTTTGCACATAAGGATCAAGTTCGTGGATCACTAGCAAGAAAACAGGAGTATATAAGGAGCAAGAGGAAGGAATCTCGGCCATGGAGGGGGAACAGGGAGGGAGGCTCTACACAAATGGAGGTATGCATTCAAGATGTAACCACACAAGCATAAAGCGGGTGGGGAGGCCCCAGCCCCAAGAGACTGGGGATAGAACAATATATGCGTAGGATGGACAAACAGTAGATGAAAGTGATTTTGAAATCATTAAAGTGTTACTAAACCCACAACAGTAAAATCAGTCTGTATATGCAGTAAAGCATCCTTGTTATACTCACTGTGGAAGGGGTTAATTGACATAGCTTTGGAACTGTTAGGCGCCTTTCACACGGACGACTATTCTGCCGCAGTTAAAAGCATGTTTTTTTTCCTGTGAAATTCAAGACACCAGGCACTGCGATCAGCTGCATTTGTACAGTGCGATTAGCTGCGAGGCCTGTTGTGAGTGGAACCCTTTCTGTTAAACTGCTGTATGGTCTTGACCACCGTGCTGCAGCTCAGTTTCAGGGTCTTAGCAAACTTATAGCCTAGGCCATCTTTATGTAGAGCAACATTCCCCCCCCAGATCCTTATGCCCCGTACACACGGTCGGATTTTCCGACAGGAAATGTGTGATAGGACCTTGTTGTCGGAAATTCCGACTGTGTGTAGGCTCCATCACACATTTTCCATCGGATTTTCTGACAAACAAAGATTGAGAGCAGGCTATAACATTTTCCGCCAACAAAATCCGTTGTCGGAATTTCCGATCATGTGTACACAAATCCGACGCACAAAGTACCACGCATGCGCAGAATAAATAAAGAGATGAAAGCTATTGGCAACTGCCCCATTTATAGTCCCAACGTACGTGTTTTACGTCACTGCGTTCAGAATGATCGGATTTTCCGACAACTTTATGTGACCGTGTGTATGCAAGACAAGTTTGAGCCAACATCCGTCGAAAAAAATCCTAGGATTTTGTTGTCGGAATGTCCGATCAATGGTGTCCTTTTATGAAAGTGCGGTAAAATACCGCTTTTCAGTTCTCAGGCATTCTCAGAGGAGATCGCTCTCCTCTGAGTGCCTGTTTATGAAAGTGTGTAGATCGCTTCTCATGTTGAGTTGAGGAGCGATCTACAAACGCCGGGAACTCCTGAGAATAGCTCCTCTCACTATAATCTCGCGTGATATAGCGGGATTACAGTATGAGGAACCATAAAATACAAAAGTTTAACACAAATCAGCACACATTATTCCCCAACATATTAATAAAATAATAAAGTTAAATTCCCCCTACACAATATACATTAACCTAATTATAAAAAAAACATTGTTTTTATCAATATTTAAAGATCATACATGTCCCTATTTAAATGTGAATGGTGTATAGTAAATGAATGTAATGCACATATGTAATGCAGCTATACACCATTCATATAAATGCAAAATACATTTATAATCATTAAAAAAATAATTTTAATAAAGTATACAAGTATAAATATTTATTAATAAATTAAAATATATTTCATTATAGATAAACATAAAAATTGATAAACTGGTGCGATGCGAGAACACTGCGAATCCACTGCGGGTTCGCATGTCTGTTCACACTGCCATATACGAATCGCTGGGGAGTGTCAATACATTGTTAACGACACCCCCAGATCAGCTTGCATATCGCACTGTGAACTGACAGTTCGGACATGAATCGGATCGCATATGTGTGAACACACATGCGATCCGATTCTGGTCCGAACAGAAAAAAGGGTCCTGTGCGTGTTTGCACCGAATGCGGTGCAATATCAGCCATACTATCTGTACAGCTGATATCACACCGCACAGACATCGCGTGTAATGTGAATGGCAGTGTGCTGCGAATAACATGCGATGCCTGTGCGATGTCCGGCATCGCACAAGTGTGAACTGGGCCTAAAAGTTAACAACACCCCCAAATCAGTTCGCATATCGCAGTGCGATCTGCAAACACGGACAGTAATCGAATCGCATGGGTGTGAACACCCATGCGATCCGATTCTGCTGTGGACCAAAAAAAGGGTCCTGTAAGAGTTTGGTCTGAGGGCAATGCAAATTTAGCAATACTATCTGTATGGCTGAAATCGCATCGCACAGAGATCGGATGTGATTTTGCACTGCAGTGCGGTGCGAATCACATCCGATCTCGGACACCGCAGCAGTGGGAACTGGCCCTAAATCATTTTGCATTTGCACCAAAATGGTACAGGACCCTTTATTTGGTCCGCACTGGAATCGGATCGCATGGGTGTGAACACCCATGCGATCCGATTCCTGCATCATTACTTAGTTCGCACTGCGATCTGTGAAATGATCTGGGGGTGTCATTAACTTTACATCGACACCCGCAGTGGTGCGCAGATGTCAATGTAGGTGCGATGTGAAAACCCGCACAAGAATCACGCTGGTTCACGCATCGCACAAGTGTGAACCCAGCCAGAGACGTGAACATCTAAAAAAAAAAAAAAATATGTGTGTGTGTGTGTATATATATATATATATATATATATATATATATATATATATATATATATATATATATATATATATATATATATATATATATGTATATATATATATATGTATATATATATATATGTATATGTGTGTATGTGTGTTTGTATATGTGTGTGTATATATATATATACACATACATACATACACTATAAATTCCTATCCTGCTGGTTTTGGGGTGTGTAATGGTGGGGAAGGTGTGCTCTGGCTGTTTGGTGAAAGAAGTCAAAAGACTTCTTGCTTTCTCCAGAATATCAGCCAGTTTCAGGCTTCTCACTCTGATTCTCCACTTCTGAAATGGTGAATCAGAAAGTGAGAATTCTCTCACAGATCGCCAGTGAGGTGCTGAGATCGCACCTTCATAAACTGGCTGTTTCTGTGAAGTCAGTTACAAATTCTCACTGTGCTGAGATAATCAGCGGAGAACATGTTCTCCACTGATTATCTCAGTTTCATAAACTGGTAATGAGCTGAGATCAGCGGTGAGACTCGGGATCGCGGCTGATCTCAGTTTCATAAAAGGACACCAATGTCCGACCGTGTGTACGGGGCATTTGAGTTCTTTGCCATGAGGTGCGTGTTGAACTTCCAGTGACCAGTGAGGCTACTTTCACACTGGGGCGGGGGTCCGTTAGCAGTAAAGCGCTGCTAGTTTTAGCGGCGATTTTCGGCCACTTGCGGGACGCTTTTAACCCCCGCTAGCGACTGAAGAAAGGGTTAAAAGCGCTCATGTTGCGGCGCTGCTGAAGCACTTTGCAGGTGCTTCAGCGGCACTGCCCATTCATTTCAATGGGCAGGGTGTTTTGGGAGAGGTGTATACACCACTCCCAAACCGCCCCAAAGATGCTGCTTGCAAGACTTTTTTTTTTCCTGTCCCGCAAGAGCACTGACCTAGTGTAAAAGCACTCGGGCTTTCATACTGGGGAGGCATGAGAGGCGCTATTTTTAGCGGTAAAACTCCTGAAAAGCGCCTCAGTGTGAAAGGGGTCTGAAAGAGTGAGAGCGATGACCAAATTTAACACACCTGCTCCCCATTCACACCTAAGATCTTGTAACACTAACGAGTCATATGACACCGGGGAGGGAAAATGGATAATTGGGCCCAATTTGGACATTTTCACTTAGGGGTGTACTCACTTTTGTTGCCAGCGGTTTAGGCATTAATGGCTGCGTGTTGTTATTTTGAGGGGACAGAAAATTTACACTGTTATACAAGCTGTACACTCACTACTTTACATTGTAGCAAAGTGTCATTTCTTCAGTGCTGTCACATTAAAAGGTATAATAAAGTATTTACAAAAATGTGAGGGGTGTATTCACTTTTGTGAGATACTGTAGCTTGAAGTGCTTTATTCCTCCATTGAGGAGCAAAATGGCAGCAGGCCGTAAAAGAGACCCAGTTTGGGAATATTTACTAACCTGACAGCTTATTATTCTAAATAGTGTAGCACCCTAATGTTTAGGCGGGGTTGCCATCAAATTTAGTTGCCAGGCAATAGTTGCCTTGGTCAATTGTTAGATCAATTGACTTCTCTCTAATAGGGATGAGCTTCGAGTTCGAGTCGAACTCATGTTCGACTCGAACATTGGCTGTTCGCAAGTTCGCCGAACAGCGAACAATTTGGGGTGTTCGCGGCAAATTCGAATGCCGCGGAACACCCTTTAAAAGTCTATGGGAGAAATCAAAAGTGCTAATTTTAAAGGCTAATATGCAAGTTATTGTCATAAAAAGTGTTTGGGGACCCAGGTCCTGCCCCAGGGGACATGGATCAATGCAAAAAAAAGTTTTAAAAACGGCCGTTTTTTCAGGAGCAGTGATTTTAATAATGCTTAAAGTCAAACAATAAAAGTGTAATATCCCTTTAAATTTCGTACCTGGGGGGTGTCTATAGTATGCCTGTAAAGGGGCGCATGTTTCCTGTGTTTAGAACAGTCTGACAGCAAAATGACATTTTGAAGGAAAAAACTCATTTAAAACTACCCGCGGCTATTGCATTGCCGACAATACACATAGAAGTTCATTGATAAAAACGGCATGGGAATTCCCCAAAGGGGAACCCCGAACCAAAATTAAAAAAAAAAATGACGTGGGGTTCCCCCTAAATTCCATACCAGACCCTTCAGGTCTGGTATGGATTTTAAGGGGAACCCCGCGCCAAAAAAAAAAAAAAAAAACGGCGTGGGGTCCCCCCAATAATCCATACCAGACCCTTATCCGAGCACGCAACCTGGCAGGCCGCAGGAAAAGAGGGGGGGGACGAGAGTGCGGCCCCCCGCCCCTCCTGAACCGTACCAGGCCACATGCCCTCAACATTGGGAGGGTGCTTTGGGGTAGCCCCCCAAAACACCTTGTCCCCATGTTGATGAGGACAAGGGCCTCATCCCCACAACCCTGGCCGGTGGTTGTGGGGGTCTGCGGGCGGGGGGCTTATCGGAATCTGGAAGCCCCCTTTAACAAGGGGACCCCCAGATCCCGGCCCCCCCCCCCCCTGTGTGACATGGTAAGGGGGTACAAAAGTACCCCTACCATTTCACTAAAAAACTGTCAAAAATGTTAAAAATGACAAGAGACAGTTTTTGACAATTCCTTTATTTAAATACTTCTTTCTTCTATCTTCCTTCATCTTCTGGTTCTTCTGGTTCTTCTGGCTCTTCTGGTTCTTCCTCCGGCGTTCTCGTCCAGCATCTCCTCCGCGGCGTCTTCTATCTTCTTCTCCTCGGGCCGCTCCGCACCCATGGCATGAGGAACCCCACGTCTTTTTTTTTTTTTTTTACATTTTGGCCGGGGTTCCCCTTAATATCCATACCAGACCTGAAGGGGAATTTAGGGGGACTCCCACGTCATTTTTTTTTTTAAATTTTGGTTCGGGGTTCCCCTTTGGGGAATTCCCATGCGTTTTTATCAATGAACTTCTATGTGTATTGTCGGCAATGCAATAGCCGCGGGTAGTTTTAAATGAGTTTTTTCCTTCAAAATGTCATTTTGCTGTCAGACTGTTCTAAACACAGGAAACATGCGCCCCTTTACAGGCATACTATAGACACCTCCCAGGTACGAAATTTAAAGGGATATTACACTTTTATTGTTTGACTTTAAGCATTATTAAAATCACTGCTCCTGAAAAAACGGCCGTTTTTAAAAGTTTTTTTTGCATTGATCCATGTCCCCTGGGGCAGGACCCAGGTCCCCAAACACTTTTTATGACAATAACTTGCATATTAGCCTTTAAAATTAGCACTTTTGATTATTCATGTTCGTGTCCCATAGACTTTAACGGTGTTCGCGTGTTCGAACGAACTTTTTTCCTGTTCGCATGTTCTGGTGCGAACCGAACAGGGGGGTGTTCGGCTCATCCCTACTCTCTAAATTTGGACTTGTTGCACCATTTCTCTTCTGTCACTAGGTGGCACTATGCTAGTGACATTAGATAAGACAGGATTTTGCAGGCTCAGACATGAATGGATGGGGTGTCTCTGCCAATTAGCAGGGATTTTCTTTGGTTCCTTGGCCTGCTGGGAGAGCCTGTTTATATGGGTGGAGTCAGGTGATCGGTATCTGTGCCTCCTGGATGGCTGTCTGGGTGGACGTGTGTTATGTTGCCCCGGGCTGCTAGGCCGGAAGCCTGAAGCCTATCCCAGGGACACCTGGCTGCTAGGCTGCCTGAGGCCTATCCAGGAGCAGGTGAAGCAGTGTATTGTTGGGACTACTGGCTTGTAGTCCAACCAGAAGTAGTGGTTCAGCAGGACGGGGAACCAGCTGTGCTCAGAGGTAGAAGGGGAAGCTGTCGCCACTAAGGGACCATCCACCTTGTTACCAGGGACCACTGTGAGTAAGCTGAAGCCAGTACCAGAGCAGTCTTCTCACCAGCCGGGGACGGTGAAGAAGTGGGAAAGCTTCAGCGAGTGCCAAGCCAGGGACTTAGCGGGACAGCAGAGTTGACGCTTGAAGAGTATCTGTGAGTGCCAAGCCAGGGACCCAGCAGGGAAGTGGGGGTGATGCTTGACGAAGATATTGAGTGCTAGAAGTGGAGGAGCTCAGGGGATGTAGTGGCTATTGGATCCGAAGTCTAGTGAAAGACTGGGAGTTCATTGAGTGAAGATCCGCAGTGAGTAAATGTGGAACACTATTTGTGTTGCCATTGGTTGAATACAACTACCGTTAATTGCTACAAGATTGTTACCATTGGAGACAGTGGGCCTACCTATACAGAAGTGGTGTCCGGCTGGAGGCCTTAACCTGTATAGCGGTCTTTCTTTAGAAGTCTCAGAGTCTGCCAATTATCATTGCATCTCCTTAAGGCCCCTTTCACACTGGGGCGTCGGCGGTTTTTAGCAGTGCTTTACCATCGTATTTGCGGGTGGGTATTCTAGCAGGGCGCTTTTAACCCCTGCTAGCGTCCGAAAAAGGGTTAAAACCACCCGCGAAGCGGGCTTTGCCGGCAGTATAGCTTTGCCGCGCCATTGATTTCAATGGGCAAGAGCGGTATACACACGGCTCCTTCACCGCTCCAAAGATGCTGCTAGCAGGACTTTTTTTTTACTGTCCTGCCAGAGCACCGCTACAGTGTGAAAGCCCTCAGGCTTTCACACTGAAGAGACAGGAGCGGCTCTTTCAGGGCGCTTTGTAGGCGCTACTTTTAGCGCCGTAGCGCCTGCAAAGCGGCCCCAGTGTGAAAGGGGTCTAGGGGTGTCCTGGCCATAACCCTCTCTCCCCCAGTTCTGTTCAAGAGACAATAAATCTCTTTGCGTTCAAAAAATGTCTGGTGCCCACCATTTCATCTTACATTACACCCACCATTCCTTGTATCCTGCTCTTCACAGAAGGATGTCAACTGTCAAAAAATATAAATAAAATTTCTTTGGAATCTTATCTATGTAGCCAACAGCGTTTTTTTTTTTTTATATATATATATATATATATATATATATATATATATCTCTGTATTGGTTTGGGTACTTTTGGGGTGTTTAATGTATGGTACACACTTTAGGTACCAGTGTCTGGTGTTTATTGGTTCCTATGTTTCGGCTTTTCTCCATTCTTTGTGCCTCAGGGTTAAAAGAGAAGTATGGGTTTGGGCTTTTTTGCAGATTCATACTTGCCTAGGTGGATGCTGCATCTGTCTTCCAGTGCCTCTGCACTGAGAACTGAGCGATCAAACACCGCCAGTTAGGGCTGAAACAGTTAATCGATTATGAAAATAGTTAGCATTATTTGTTTACATATCAGTAAATACAGTGAAGCACACATACAGCCCAGTACATAGTCCATACGTGTCAGACATGTATGTTTGTTAAAAAAAAAAAAAAAGTCACTTTAAAGACTCGTGTCTGACTCCTAGTTAAATACACCCAGAAGTAGGATATATGGGTATTTTATTATTATATATTATAGTGTGTATGTATACTTTAGATAAACCCCTTATAGTAGTGATTATCTGCTCTTTTTGTACTATAAAGGTTTTTTTAACCCTATTATGATGGGTGATACAAAAAAAAGCATGCTGCTGCTACTAAACGTCTTAGGCCTCCTATTGGACACCTTCACATCTATGCTTTTTTTTTTTTTTATTTTATTTTTTTTTTTTTTTTAGCTGCTGCCTATTTGGAAAGGGTCCATGACTTTTTTCAATGCAAAACGGTGCTTTTTTTGGTTCAAGCATGTAGTGCATTTTGCCGCGATTTGCATTTTTTTAATCTGCCCAACAAAAAATTGGCCACAAAAAAGCATAAAGAAAGCAAAACGCACAGCAAAAAGCACTGCAGAAACAGATCAAAAGCAAACTGCATAGGTGTGTACTGAGCCTTATGCTGGCCATACACGTATCGATTTTCAAACGAGAATATTCATACGAAAAATCTTTGTACATTTGATGAAAGAATGTCGTTTGAAAATTTCACTTACTTTTTAACAGTCAGTTAAACGAAAACCACATTCACTGTCTGAAAATTCCTTTGACCAAGAAGTTTTCTATTCTGCTCCTTCAAACTGTGGTGGAAAATGAACGTTGATTTGACCCCACTAACGATTAGAAAATCGAACGTTCCTAAAATGAAAGTTGTTTTTTTTTTTGTTTTTTTTGTTTTTTTTTTAAAGGAAGACATTGTTTTTGTATGGCCAGCATAAGTGACAGCAGGCAGCTTGTATCAAGCCACCTGCCTATGACATGGGAGTCATACATAATATATTACAGTTCTGTCTGAAAATCGGCAGAACAGTCTTTAATTTTTTTTTTTTTTTTTTTTTCTTTAAATAAAAAATTAGATCTCTGAGTCTGATGATATTTACCAGGTTTAACCTCTAATAGTATTTATACAGTATATCTCTTCTGTCTGTTATTCATTCTCAGAGTGGATTAGAGATTTTGCTCGCTAACCATTTAGATGGTTATTTATATTTACCAATGCATATAGATATTTAAGAATACATTGCTTTTTTTTTTTTTTTTTTTTTTTAACTTCACTACATATTAACTAAATTCTACATCACACTTTTTTAACCACTTAACCAGCCCATAGCCAAATGAAGGCTACAGGGCGGTTGCTTAACTCTGGGAGGGCGTCCAGGGACGTCCTCCCAGAATTCCGCTCTTGCGCGCCCCCTAGGGTGCGCACTCGAGAGCATCCGTGACCGGACTCGGTGCATCACGGATCTCGGTAAATGGCCGCTAATAGCGGCCGTTTACCATGTGATCGCTCCGTCAAATGACGGAGCGAGCACATGTAAACAAACCGGCGTCATGTCATGACACCAGTTCCTCTCCTCCCCTCCTGTGTACCGATCGGTACACTGTGAGCGGAGAGGGGGATGGATGGATGGTAGCAGCGCTGTGGGCTGCATCTGTAGTGCCAACAGCGCTGCACAGTGACATCCAGCCATCCATCCATCCATGCTCAGCCATCCCTCACTACTCTGCAATGCCCCACAATACTCTGCAATGCCCCACAATACTCTGCAATGCCCTCTGCAATACCCTACAATACCCTACAATACTCTGCCATGCCCCACAATACTCTGCCATGCCCCGCCATGGCCCGCCATACCCGGCCATACTCTGCCATACTCTGCCATACTCTGCCATACTCTGCCATACTCTGCCATACTCTGCCATACTCTGCCATACTCTGCCATACTCTGCCATACTCTGCCATACTCTGCCATACTCTGCCATACTCTGCCATACTCTGCCACTGTATGTGGCCAGGCTGTGGAAGTCTCACACCTGTAGTATCGCCATACTCAGGAGGAGTAGGAGAATATATTTTGGGGTGTCATTTTTGGTATGTACATGCTATGTGTTAGAAATATTGTATAAATGGACAACTTTGTGTTAAAAAAAAAAAAAAAGCGTTTTAACCACTTCCCGCCTGCCGTCATACGACGTCCTTGACTTTGTGCGGGGATATCTGAATGATGCCTGCAGCTACAGGCATCATTCAGATATCAGCTTTTTCACCTGGCGATTCCCTACACCATAAGAATGATCATAGCG